>NW_028318157.1:15158636-15460000 GCF_062004578.1 Staurois parvus
AAGAGCTCCCTTTATTTGAACTAAGGGGCCAAGCCAAACCCCTTAAAAACAACCCCACACCATAATCCCCCCTCCAACAAACTTTACACTTGGCACAATGGCAGTCAGGCAAGTACCGTTCTCCTGGCAACCGCCAAACCCAGATACGTCTATACGATTGCCAGACAGAGAAGTGTGATTGGTCACTCCAGAGAACACATCTCCACTGCTCTAGAGTCCAGTGGTGGTGTGCTTTACACCACAGAATATGACGCTTTACATTGCACTTTGGTGATGTAAGATTTGGATGCAGCTGCTTGGCCATGGAAACCCATTCCATGAAGTTCTCTACACACTCTTGTGCTAATCTGAAGGCCACATGAAGTTTGGAGGTCTATAGCTATTGACTCTGCAGACAGTTGGTGACTTCTATGCACTGTGCACTTCAGCATGCTCTGAACCCGCTCTGTCATTTTACGTGGCCTGTTGCTGTTGCTCCCAGTTGCTTACACTTTGTTATAATACCACTACCAGTTGATCGTGGAATATTTAGTAGCAAGGACATTTCACTGGTGGACTTATTGCACAAGTGGCAACCTATCAAGGTACCACGCTTGAATTCACTAAACTCCTGAGAGCAACCCATTCTTTCACAAATGTTTGTAGAAGCAGTCTGCATGCCTAGGTGCTTGATTTTATACACCTGTGGCCATGGAGGTGATTGTAACACCTGAATCCAATGATCTGGAGGGGTATCCCAATACTTTTGGCGATATAGCGTATGTTCCATTTAGTTTGTACCTTGAAGGTTCCTACCAATGCAGGTCTACAGGAGAGGACCTGTAAAACAACAGATTTGTTGTGGTCTCAAATGATTAGTTGCCAGAGACCATCATGTTATTTAGGATACCTTGGGTTTAAAACAAAGGGCATAGCTCAGAAGCAGCATTTTATTATTAATAGTGTCAAGGGATACTTTTATCCAAAATAATTACATAATTTGGCTCTACTGATTCACATAAACTATAAACATTATCAGATAATCCAAAATCAGAGCAATCAGCCATGCATAAATTTGCTGTTGTACATTATTTTTATATACATATATATAGTTTTTTTTTTTTTTTTTTCTGTGTTAGCTGGAAGGTCAGTATTTCCATCTTTGCTGCAGCCATTTTTAAAACATTATAAGTGCTCCTGATTGGAAGAGGTGAGACCCCTTTACACACCAGGAGGTAAATGATTATTTATTTATTTTAATCATAAATCATGCTGCCCTTGTAATCATACCAGGAGTTTAAATTATTCCCGATAGTTAATTGATATTCCATGAAGGTCCAGAAGACTAGTGTTATTAAAAACTACATGTGACAAGTGTACAGGTGAAGTTCATGAAGAAAAATAGCATTGAAAACTTAATTTCATCACAAAATTCATACATAAGTTACAAATGTATGCTGGGCTTCCCTAACAAACCAGGAAATCCATCCATCAAGTGCACTATCGTAGTCGCCATGGCATTGAAAAATGATACATAGACTTTCCTATCATCTTTCAGAGGGAAAAAATTAATCAGCTTCTTTTCCATTTGTGTCTCTTCAATTACCATTTTTAGCTGGTGATTGCAGTGTAGACACGTCACTACTTCCTATGTATAAATATTTTATACAGAATCATCTGCAGTGTGCTGAAAATGATGAATTATAGTGCCTCTTATCAGGCAGTAATGTGTGGCAGTAAAAGTGTGGACAGAGGCAAGAAATGAAAAGAGTTATCTTAACAACTGTCTGTTAGAATTGGTCATGTGGTCTTTCATCAAATGCCACTTAACCCCTACTAGGATTTCCTCTAGCCGAGAGTAAGTCAATACTACCAATTATCATTAAAGATGTGCAAAATTTTCAAAATCCATTTCACTCACAGTTCACCCAATTTTTATCAAGTTCAGTTCCAGCAATTAGCAGTTTGTTTTGGGGGGTTTTTTGTTTTGTTTTTTTTTGTAATAGGATTCGATACAGTGATTTAAACACGAAACGATAATTTGATGTAAATTAATTTTTCTTTTTAAATTTCTGTTCACTGCTTTAATACAGTCTCATTCTCACAGGGTTCAGCTTGTACAAGAGCAGTGTGTAACTCCTTCACATGACCGTTTAGCTGCATTCAGCACATTCTACTGACAAAAATCAGTGAATTCTTGTGGATGGAATCACAGGTGTATGCAAATTGCAGTGGCCACTCAGCCTATATAAACTAATGACAGAATGACAAGGGACACAGCTGTTTGCATGCATCTGCACACAAAATGGTTACCTGCAGTTAGGGACAGATATCTGACCCTAATTGTAGGTAACCCTGTGATTTGAGGCTACATGCAAACATCAATGGTTATTGTCAGTCTGTCAGTTTATATAGGCGTTTCCAGGGCTTAAAATTTCAAGTTCTGAGCTACTAGCCAGGCCTTAAAGTTACTCGCCACCAACAAACACACACAAACAGAGACACCTGTACACACACAGACATGTACATATACACATACACACAGAAACATGTACACACATGCACAGAGACACATGTACACACACACACACATACAGACACATGTATACACACACAGGCATGTACAGACACACATACACACAGATACATGTACATACACAGAAATACACACGCACAGACACATGTACATACATACACATGTACATACATACAAAGACACATGTACGTACATACACACAAACACATGTACATGCACACACACACAGGCACATGTACACACACACATACATGTACATGCATGCAGACACATGTACAGATACACACATGTACTGTACATGCACGTACACACACACCCAAAAAAGGTGCAGTACTTCGTTGTTCACTCACAGAACCGGGTACTGCACTCTAGGGGGAGGCAGAGAATACAGCACACACTCCTTGCTTTGCTTTCACTGCGCTCAGCTATTGAGCAGTTTAACGACTCCCAGTGCCAATGACAGATACGGCCTGAGCTCCGAGCCTGCTCAGCAAGACGGCCCTGGGGGACACACTCGCCCCCACTATAATTTCCACTCGCCATTGGCAAGCAGGCGAGTGGAAATTTCAAGCCCTGGGCTAAACAGTCACTGGAATCTGGTGGATGCAGCTAAAGAATTGGAGTGTGACATTTGCATGTTCTTCCTGTGCCTGCATGGGTTTCCTCCAGGTACTCTGGTTTCCTCCCACACTCCAAAGACATGCTGTGAGATTAATTGGCTCCTGTCTAAACTGGCCCTAGTATGTGTATGTATGAATGTGAGTTAGGGACCTTAGATCGTACACTCCTTGAGGACAGGGACTGATTCAGGTACCTGAAATAAATAATAAATAAATAAATAATAAAGAACCATGTGAAGTGTTTGGCAAATTTTATATAAAGGGTTGCCAAAGCTTTCAGCAAGCTTCTAACAGCTTTATTATTGCCTAATAGGTACTCCAGTTCCAGTTTGGGGATAATTAAGCAGAAATGTGACCAAAAAATAACTCTTACAGCTTAAGTCATACCACTTACCTATAATGATGCATGTCCCACATTTTGCAGGCAGCTGGATCCTGGGGAAATCTTCAAGGTAGGAATGCCTATACTCTTCTTGGTTTTGTTAGAATTTTTGTATATAACCCTACAGAACAGACAATGCACAGTCCACATATGTTTATCTGCTTCACTGCAAACAGGAAACTTTTTATTCAGAGAAAGGGCATAGAGTTTACTTTACAGTACCATAGATGCAACTACAAACTTATAAACAGTGCCATCCAGGGGCAAACTGACCATTTGGAAACTCGGGCACTGCCCGAGGGCCCGGGGTCAGTAGGGGGCCCCATGAGATGCCCCTGGTACGTTTTTCATAGGCTTTTTTGGGTTTGGGCAAGGACACAGGGACCCCTTGATCGCCTATTGCCCGGGGGCCCCATGAGTTGTCAGTCCGCCCCTGGTGCCATCTATTGGTTGATGAATATTTATCTACTGAATACTGATGTAGTAGTTTCATAAAATACATGAACACTGTATTCCCACTCTCACTCTACAACTACTCCTTATATTAGTCCCATTTCGGATCTCACTTCTATAAATCTGTTTCTTGTAAGCAGTTTTGTCAAAGCAGCTGCAATCATGTTACCATTTTCACAATACGTAAGCACAATTAAATTTTGTTCAACCAGTTCATGAATGTAATGATGTCTGATGTCAATATGCTTTACTCTGCATTGATCTTCTCATTGGTGGCAAGTTTGATACATCCTTGATTATCCTCATATAAGACTGTAGTCTGGGACATTGGTTTTTCACGATCTTTGAGGAATTGGCCTAACCACACAGATTCTTGATTGGCATAGGCAGCAGCAATGTATTCTGCCTCTATAGAAGACAAAGCTACTGAGATCTGTTTCTTGCTGGACCAAGGTATGAGACTGTTTTCCTGATTTGAAGAAACCAGTTGTGGATTTGCAAGTGCTTAGGTCACCTGCCCAATCAAAATGTCCATAGAAATGCTGGGTGGAAGGTTAAAGTCTCCTCCAAACACCAGGACACCTTTAGTCGAAGGATTCTTCCTTGAGGAGGATAGATAGCAGAAAGTTAATTTGTGAGACGTTGGATCTATATATGGTCACAAATGCTAACTTAGTACCTATCGGTCCTTTAATAAACAAATAGCGGTCATTGGGGTCTGCACAAGATTCTGCAAAGGTCCATAGCACCTTTTTAGAAATTATACTGAACATTTTTTTAAGATTTATCTTCTATATTAGTAATATACCATGGGAAACAATCTGTTATGAAGTCACCTTTGACAAAAAGTCTGGGAGTAGCTATGTGCTGAAGTCATTGTGCAACTAGAAGTTGGTCCTGGAAGTGAGCTTTTGCCAGCATGAATTGTAATAAACTGTGATAAATTGCGCAGTATTTCTTTTGTACTTTTGTGTGTTTATTAAACTTATTATTCTGAATTTTACATTATGTGGATCCTTTGGTCTCTTTCTTCTTTCTGAGTACTTTTGAAGCAGTGGAAGCAGATCAAACACATGTTGGGAGTCTTTTGACTTGCTGCGAACTGTTGTTTTTTTTTTTGAGTAATAACATATGCGGTACATGACTTCTCTCCAATCTAAAGGTTATGGTCCTCTGGTATGCCTTCATTTTTGGCTATTTGATGGTGGAGATCTTATTCTAGTGTAGGAATACACCTCTGAAGTATTCTGATACACTTTTCAGTTTGGACTCGGTGGCAAATGTAGGGGAGGGGAGACACTGAGCTCTGTGGATTGCAGCAGTGCTGGAGTGTTGGGCAGTGGTGGGGCTGCTGGGGAGGACTGAGGATCCCAAGGACAGGATGCCTGAGTTTTTCTGGGATCAGTAGGCTGGCACTGTTGGAGTGGTTATCCCAGTGATTGCTCACAGAGCATTGGCAGCAGAAGAGAGTTCTTCCCACTCATGGAGTTCACTGTTTAAGGAGACAAAGCAGCTATGAAGAGAGCTGGGTCAGTGCGGCATGGGCTCAAAAAAATAGTGGATAGTAGTTTTGGGGTCTCCTGCAGACCCCTGAGTTTCCTACATTGGGACATGAGTGATTGCAGGGTGAAAAATAACTGCTGTATAGAAAGGCAACCCAGAGTTGGTCAGAAGAGCTCCTCACATGTTTATCACCAAACCACACCATCTTCTTCTTCTATTTAGTTATGATTCATCTTCTACCTACACTGCCATTAATCCACAGACAGGAGCCAGAAATGGACTCACTTATGCCTTCAGACAGAAGATGTATCATGGGAGAATATGTATCTCCAAATGTCGTCCGACCTTCAGATCCCATCATGTTTGGTATTTCCAGTGGTGTAGGTGTGCATGCTTGGAGATGGCAGAATTTTTAATCCAAAAAAGGTTTTTGCTTTTGTACAAGTCATCAAAGCCTTCCCACAGAGCTGCCATCTGGGTGTGTGATCATGTTTCCCCTGGGGAATGTGGCATGTACACAAACAAGTAAAACCTGAGAGCTTTGTGCTCAAATCCATACCCTGATTTGTGGAAAAAAGGTTGGAATATTTATGTCCTGAAGAGTGCACGAAACGCGTGGACAGTGGAACTATCCATATATAATAATATATGCACAATAAATGCATAGCCATTTAGGGGTAATTGCTAAATTTGTAAGAAGCTTACGTATATTATGTGGATAGGAAGGATGTCACAGGTACCTCTGTCCTTATGGTCATTTTATGTAATTGGAATCATGTACTAACAAAAAATTGCATATTTAATTATTTACATGTTATGGTGTTGTGTATTTGTAAAACCCCAAATTTCCTCAATAGATCTTGAACATTGTGGTGTGAAGCACTCATATATGCAGGTGACCAAGACAATATGTGTATTAGTTCATTAGGGTACACCCACGGGCTATTACAATTGACCAAATTAGTCATGAGGTTCTATTTATAAAGCTGAGAATATGACTGTGATTCTCATTAGCGAATGTAGGATAATCACTCCCATTTAAAACGCAATATACCTGAATGGTTCTCTGCCAGTAAATGTCTGTAGAGCTTGTTTAGACTTGCTTTGCTGTTGCGGTCTGAAGCACAATATTGCCTTCTGACCTCCTGTTTTAATCTTCCAATTACCAGACAACTTAGTAGCAACTATGCACATTGTATGAGGTTTTGGAGCAGTTAGATTGTGGCTCCTGTGTCCTGTTATTGTTGCTGTTTCTGTGAACTGGGAAGGATCTCAGTAGCTAGTGGCTGATTTGTATATCTTTGCCAACACACCTATATGCTTGGTTTTAAGGTTATACTTAAATAACGTTTGCGAGTACCTTGATTACTTGTGTCAAATAAATGTAGATGTTTAAGATACTACGCTATGGGAGCCTGTTTTTGTTATTTTTATGCTGGCTATGAAATCTTTGCGTGAATTGGCGTGGCCATATTGCGCATTGGCTCATTTGCCCGGGCTTCCTCATCTTTTCCTCTGACAGCGACATACTTGTATGTCCTCCGCTGCTCCCCATCGGTCCAGGGAGAGAAAGGAAAACACCACATTGAGTAAAAGCACTACATTTTACACACACAATAGCTTAGCGCATTTACCCTTTGATCACCCTTTTTAAGTCTTTGATCTCCCTGTCACCCAGCCAGTGACATAAATACAGTGTCAGTATTTAGAATTTTTCACTGATCACTGTATTACTGCCACTAGCAGCATCAGATAGTGTCAGGGTTTATAAGCGCCCCTCCCAGCCAGGGTTAGCTAGAATTAGATTGCCCACACAATATCCCACTCACACTATAGGTCACTGATCACCGACTTTGCTAGTATACTCTTTGTACGGATCAATATATTGATCATGAACAGAACTATACTAGTGCCCCCTTAGTATAGTGTCCCCAAAAACACAGTGTTAGCAGGATCAGCTCCATTCACTGCCAACACTAGTGTTTAGCCCCTCTACTGTTTTTCACAGATTATTTGTACCAATTGATTGTGGGCCAAAGCAATTTATTTGTACAACAGTACATCACCACCCACCCAAATTCAGCTCTTGCCAAACAATTTGCATGGAAACCTATCACGGTTTTTTAATTGAAAATGTTTTTGGGCCTAACCCCTCAACATGTTTATATACTGTATATAAACAGAGATTACACAATGCATGTGAGGTATAACCACGAACGTTAGGTCAACGGCAGTAATTCTAGCACTAGACCTCCTGTGTAAATCTAAAGTGGTGACTTGTAAAGTCTTTAAAGTATCGCTGGTTGATATTAAAAATGTACATAGTTTAAAACTGCGCGCGCCTGTGCAATGGCAACAATGTCATGTTTGGTATCAATTTACTTGGTGTAACATCATCTTTTATATTTTATCCTACAATTTGGCAACATACTGTGTTTTTATGCATTAAAATTCAAAAAAGTGTATTTTTTCATAAATTAAGCATTTGAAAAATCGCCACGCAAATTCTGTGTGACATAAAAAAACACCATTTTATTCTGTAGGGCCTCGGCTTTAAAAAATATAATGTTTAGGGGGTTCAAAGTAATTTTCTAACAAAAAAAAAGTTTTTTCATGTATACAAAAAGTAGGTGATGTGTGGCATAAGCTTCTAATATTGGCCCTGAAAGGCCAGGATAGTAGAAGCACCCCCCCCCCCAAATGACCCCTTTTTGGAAAGTAGACACTGAAAGGTATTTGCTAAAGGGGCATGGTGAGTATTTTGCAGATTTCATTTGTTGCCACAAGTTTTTAGAAAATGAAGAAAGAAAACAAAAAATGTTTTTTTCTTCTTGTTTTTTTCTTTTTCAAAACCCTATGATAAAAATATCTGCAAAATACTCACCATGCCTCTTATCAAATTCCCTGGGGTGCCTATTTTCCAAAAAGGGGTTATTTGGGGGAGGTGTTTGTACTATCCTGGCATTTTAGGGCCTCCGAAACTGTGATAGGTAGTGAGGAAGTGATATGAGGAAATATGCCCTTTGAAAGCCTGAAGGTGGTCATTGGATTTTGGGTTGCCAAAAAGTCTCTCACATGTGGTATCCCCATACTTGGGAGAAGTAGCAGAATGCGTTTTGGGGTATTATTCTACATATACCCATAGCATGCGTGAGCCATGTGTAATTTAAATGACAACTTTGTGTAATAAAAAAAAAATTTAATTTTTCAAAAATGTTTAGCAAAATATAAAATCTTCCATGGACTCAACATGCCTCTCAGCAAATATACCATAGTATATATAGAAGCTATAGCCAAACAAATTATTATACATGTATTTGGATTTTTTTTTTAACCAAAGACATGTAGCAGAATACATTTTGGCCTAAATGTATGACTAACTTTGAGTTTATTGGATATTTTGTATAACCAAAACTAGAAAATATCTTCTTTTTTTTTTCAAATTTTATTTTTTTTTAAATTTATATTACAAAAAATAAAAAACCCAGTGGTGATAAAATAGCACCAAAAGAAATCTCTATTTGTGTGAAAAAAGACAGAAATGTAGTTTGGGTTCAGCATTGCATGACCGCACATTTACCAGTTGAAATAGCGCAACGCAGAATAGCAAAAAATGGCCTGGTCATGAAGGAGAGTAAATCTTCTGCAGCTGATGTGGATATACATGGAATATAATATTCGTCCCCATCATACAATATATTGCCAAAAGTATTGGGACACTCCTCTGAATCATTGGATGTAGGTGTTCCAATCACCTCCTTGGCCACAGGTGTATAAAATCAAGCACCCAGGCATGCAGACTGCTTCTAAAAACATTTGTGAAAGAATGGGTCACTATTAGGGAATTCAAGTGTGGTATCATGATAGTTTGGCACCTGTGCAATACGTCCATCTGTGAAATTTCCTTGCTACTAAATATTCCACAGTCAACTGTTAGTGGTATAACAAAGTGGAAGCAACTAGGAACAACAACAACAACAACAACAACGCCACACAGTGGCAGGCCATGTAAAATGACAGAGTGGGGTCAGCGCATGCTGAAGTACACAGTGTGCAAAAGTTGCCAACTGTCTGCAGAGTTAATAGCTGAAGACCTTCAAACTTCATGTGGCCTTCAGATTAGCACAACAGTGCATAGAGATCTTCATGGAATGGGTTTCCATGCCCGAGCAGCTGTATCCAAGCTTTACATCAACAAGAGCAATGCAAAGAGTCAGATGCAGTGATGTAAAGCACGCCACCACTGCACTCTAGAGCAGTGGAGACGTGTTCTCTAGAGTGATCAGGCTTCTCTGTCTGGCAATCTAGCAATCTGATGGACGTGTCTGGGTTTGGTGGTTGCCTGAAGAACGGTACTTGACTGACTTCATTGTGCCAATTGTAAAGTTTGGTGGAGGGGGGATTATAGTGTGGGGTTGTTTTTCAGGGGTTGGGTTAGCCCCTTAATTCCACTGAATGTAACTGTTAAGGCATCAGCCTACTAAGACATTTTGGACAATTTCATGCTCCAAATGTTGTGGAAACAGTTTAGGGATGGCCCTTTCCTGTTCCAACATGACTGCAGACCAGTGCACAAAGCAAGATCCATAAAGACATGGATGAGCGAGTTTGGGGTGGAGGATCTTGACTGGCCAGCACAGAGTCCTGACCTCAACCCAACAGAACACCTTTGGGATGATTTAGAGCGGAGACTGCGAGCCAGGCCTTCTCATCTGACATCAGTGCCTGACCTCACAAATGCACTTCTGGGAGAATGGTCATACATTCTCATAGACACACTCCTAAACCTTGAGAACAGCCTTCCCAGAAGAGTTAAAGCTGTTATAGTTACAAAGGGTGAGCCAACTCAATATTGAACCCTACAGACTAAGACTGGAATGCTATTAAGGTTCATGTGTGTGTAAAGTCAGGTGTCCCAAAACTTTTGGCAATATAGTGTATATATACCTAAGAGTCATAAGGTCCAATCCTAAGGAAGCAGATGCTGCAAAACCAATGTGGGCTTAAAATATGAAACTATAACTTTAGTGTTTATATGGAAAAAAATATTTTGCTTGTACCTATTATCTATACCCCAAGCTTAGGGATTTTTGTGAGCCTATGTTGCTGTTTTATTATGAATAATTCAATGGTACAGTATATACTTCTATATATATTTGCTGAGGTATGAACATTTCTTACATGCCACATTTAAAGTTTCCTTTGAACCCATTTCAAATTGTATAATTATGTACACTGATACAGCATCAAATAAGAAATACGGAAAATTAATTTGTAACATTCCACTTCACACATTTTGTTCAGGCCTGGGACCTAGGCTGATGCATGACTGGAGTTTTAGGTAAGGTACTCTTAGATAAATTTATTTTCCCCTGGGCCTCCCTCTTTGCAATCAAGTCTGCAGATGCAGATGTAATACCACTGATTAACTACAAACTTATTAAAAAATACTTAAGCAAATCTTAAAAACTGATGACTGGAGCACTTAATGGCAGAAGGTTTGTATGTCCAAGCTCTAGAAATGTAACTGCAACTCTGTATGAAAGCCATCTATCTTAATTTGTTTATAGACAAACAGTGGTGGATTATAATAAGGGCAGAACGGGTGGTCCAGGTACCCAGACTCCAGAGGGTCATGAACGCTTATTCATTGCAAATTATTAAATTATTATATGCAATAAATAATGCACACTTCCTGTGCCTAGAAGCAATGTTCCAGTATTATCTGCTATCATCTCATGAATGGTTTGCAAAGAGTATACAGCTAATAAAAAAATTCAGATTATGCTTCCCTAGATCTGCAGAAATGTTTATCATATCTGTGTACACTGACCCTTATGCATGTTCTAATTAAACTGACATGGGCCCCATGGATTGAACACAACCTATGACCCCATGTATAGCTACATAATTATTAGTGTATTATCCGGTTGAGGTCATGAGTCTGTTCATGCCAGTCAAGTTCCTCTGCCCCAAACTCTCTCATCCATGTCTTTACGGACCTTGCTTTATGCACTGGTGTGCAATCCTGTTGGAACAGGAAGGGGCCATCTCCAAAGTTGTTTCCACAAAGTTGGGAGCATTGAATTATCCAAAATGTCTTGGTATGATGATGCCTTAATAGTTTCCTTCAATGAAACCAAGAGGCCAAGCCCAACCCCTGAAAAACAACCCCACACCATAATCCCCCCTCCACCAAACTTTTTGCTTGGCACAATGCAGTCAGGCAAGTAGCCTTCTCCTGGCAACCACCAAACCCAGACATGTCCATTGGATTGCCAGACAGAGAAGCGTGATTCATCATTCCAGAGAACATGTCTCCACTGCTCTAGAGTCCAGTGGCGGTGTGCTTTCCACTGCTACCAATTTTTTGCATTGTACTTGGTGATGTAAGGCTTGGATGCAGCTGCTCAGCCATGGAAACCCATTCCATGAAGCTCTCTATGCACTATTGTGATAATCTGAAGGCCACATAAAGTTTGGAGGTACTTAGCTATTGACTTTTCAGACAGTTGGTGACTTCTGCGCACTGTGAGCTTCAGCATGCACTTACCCCATTCTGTCATTTTACATGGCCTACCACTTGGTGGCTGAGTTGCTGTTGTTCTAATTTGCTTCCATTTTGTTGTAATACCACTAACAGTTGACCATGGAATGTTTACTAGCAAGGAAATTTAATGGATGGACTTATTGCACAGGTGGCAACCTATTAAGGTACCATGCTTGAATTCACTGAGCTCCTGAGAGTGGCCCATTATTTCCTTTATGATCCCCCAAGAGGCAATCAGACATACCCTGGATCAACTTTACCTATAAATTTTAGTATACAGTTATATTTTGTGTAGCTAGAAAAGAATCCATGCCTTTTTTTGTACAACAATCTACTGAGCTGGCCAGAACCAGCTCTTCAGGAAGTCTATTCCACATTTTCACAGTTCTTAATATGAACAAGCCTTTGTATATTTGAAGGTTAAATCTCTTTTCCTCCAGATGTAAAGAGTGCTCCTTTGTCCTCTGTGATGACCTTAAAGTGAATAACACTAAACCAAGTTCATTATATGGACTGCTTATGTATTTATACATGTTGATCATATCCCCCCTTAATCTCCTCTTCTCAAGAGAGAATATATTAAGTTCCTCTAATCTTTCCTCTTAGCTGAGCTCCTCCATGCCTCTTATTAGTTTGGTTGCCCTTCTCTGCACTTTATCCAGTTCCCCAATATCCTTTTTTTGAACTGGTGCCCAAAACTGAACAGCATATTCTAAATGAGGTCTTACAAATAATTTGCACAGGGGCAAAATGGTGTCTCTCAATCTCTAATATAAACCTCTCTTAATACAGAAAAAGATTTCCACTGGTGTAGACACAGGTGCTTTTATTTGCATATTTGTTATTGTCTTTGAAAGTTATCTTTCAATAGTAACATCAATGGTAGCTAAGAAGCAACATTGACTCCCAAGCTACTGAGTAGTATTCATTGATATGAACGATTCAGTTCAATAGTTGCACCTTATTAATTACAACAGGATATTGACCTAGAAGTAGCTGCATTGGAAAGCCAGAGAAATGGGTTTTGTTAATATAACACCTAAGAAAGCAATTCTTTATGTTTTGCTCTAACTCAACTGCTACATTCAAAGAGTAACCTACAAAGAGAAACATTTATAAACCTTCGCAGCTCAGGATCAAAATGTTTAATCCAATGCTTTTGTCAATAAACAATTTCACACAGTGAAATTTCAGCAATCCACAACAGAAGTTCATGCTGCTATGGTTAAGGTTCTTTGTTTGTAGCATATTAGCTGTCAGAATGAAGCGGTTCAAAGTATGCAAACAGCAGAAAGTTATTAGGCTCTGCAGAGTTAATCTTTGTCCTAATGGGCATCTATACAAAATATTACCTTATGCTAGTAGGGTTGCATATAATGTTATGTTCATAAAGATACTTTGTGAAAATGATAAAGTGTACTTAAACCCATTTGCACCAGTGAATAAATACACATTAAAATAATGGTCCATACTGTATATCACAGCATTTGATAAATGTCAAATGCCTATTTTTTATCTTCTATACTGAGGCCTCATTATTATCCTGTTTTTCTACACTGCGTTGTGTGGGTAGAGCTAAGTGGCAGCATGTGATGCATCTTGCATATGTCATTTCAGTGTTTTCCCATCCATTACTTAGGCCCACGCAGAGTCAACTAGTGCTCTTGTGGTCATCTGGACACATTGGGGTTGATTTACTAAAGCTGGAGAGTGCAAAATCAGGCGCACTTCTGCATAGAAACCAATCAGCTTTCAGGTTTTATTGCCAAGGCTTAATTGACCAAGCTGGGGCTAGAAGCTGATTTGCTTCTATGCAGAAGTAAGCCTGATTTTGTACTCTCCAGCTTTAGTAAATAAACCCCATTGTGAAAAAAAAGTAAAGCATCAATTAGAAATTGTAAAAGTAGACCATAGAAAAAACAGGGGAGATTTACAAAACTGGTGCACACATAATCTGTGCATAGTAGCCAATCAGCTTCAAATTTCAGTCAAGATTTGACATTAAGCTTCTGGCTAATAGACCATATTCACAGAGTAGTGGTTAATGATTCACGTTCTGTATGGTCTAGGGCAGGGGTCTGCAACCTTTAAGACATAAAGAGCCACTTGGATCCGTTTCCGAGAGGGAAAAAAAGACTGGGAGCCGCAAAACCATTGCAACATTTAAAACAAATCCGACACTGCATATATTGCAAAAAGCGCTCTGGTCATGAAGGGGGTTTAAGGGCCCAGTAAGCAAAGGGTTAATCAGGGCCACAGTGTATTGTCATAATCACAATCATAGCCTGGTGGGCAACCTTTTTTTTCAACTGAGCCAAATCTCGCCAAAACCACGATTGAAATTTATTTTGAGAGCCACATTTTTAAAACTGAAAATACATCCCCCATATAGTAATTCATCCCCCATATAGTAATTCATCCCCTATATAGTAATTCATCCCCCATAGTAATACATCCCCCATATAGTAATTAATCCCCCATATAGTAATTAATCCCCCATATAGTAATTCATCCCCCCTATAGTAATTCATCCCTCATATTAATTCATCCCCCATATTAAGTCCCCCCTGTGTCAATTCACTTACCTTTGCTCCGCGCGTTCCTCTCGCCGTGTTCCCGCGCCGTTCCAGTGTAGCATGAAAATCTATCTCCTATGAGGATCTGTCCCCCTCGACGTATCTGCACATGTGCCAGTTTCAGGCATTAGCAGCCGATCGGCGATCTCCGGCACATGCGCAGATACGTTGAGGGGGACAGATCCTCATAGGAGACAGATTTTCATGCTACACCGGTCTTCAGGGCGGACTGTGAGAGGAGCCTAGCAGGAGCCTAGCTCCGCGGGCTGGATTAAAAGGTCCGTCGGGCCGTAGTTTGCCCATTGCTGCCCTATTGCCTGTCACCTGGTGGGCAGTGTGCTCCGGAGCCGCAGCCAAGGTGAAAAAGAGCCGCATGCGGCTCTGGAGCCGCGGGTTGCCGACACCCGGTCTAGGGTTATTAGTGGTGTATCCCAAGGTTCAGTGTTGGGACCCTTACTTTTTATTATGTTTTTAAATGTTATGGGGTCTTGGATTAAAAGTACCATTTCAGTCTTTGTAGATGATACCAAGCTATGCAGTGCAATAACATCCTTACAGGATGTCTTGAACTTACAAGCTGACCTCAATGCACCATTTAATTGTGCATCTGTGTGGAAAATAAAGTTTAATGTTGATAAATGTAAAGTTATGCACTTGGGGGCTTACAATAAGGCCATATCATACATACTAGGTGGACTGCAAGTGGGGAAATCAAAGGTGGAGAAGGATCTGGGTGTTCTGGTAGATCATAAGCTTAAAAATATTATGCAATGCCAAGCTGCGGTTTCCAAAAATAGCATTAAAAAAGAGGTGTAAGCTGCAGAGAGAGAGATATCATTTTGCCCCTGCACATATTAGAAAGACCTCATTTGGAAGATGCTGTTCAGTTTTGGGCACCGGTTTACAAAAAGGATATTGGGGAAATGGAGAAACTACAGAGAAGGGCAACCAAACTGATAAGAAGCATGGAGAAGCTCAGCTAAGAGGAAAGACTAGAGGAACTGAATTTATTCTCTCTTGAGAAGAGGAGATTAAGGGGGGATAGGATCAAC
This sequence comes from Staurois parvus, assembly GCF_062004578.1. NCBI lineage: Eukaryota > Metazoa > Chordata > Amphibia > Anura > Ranidae > Staurois > Staurois parvus. The sequence continues at coordinate 15,174,288 of NW_028318157.1, forward strand.
ATGTATAAACACATAAGTGGTCCATTTAATGAACTTGGTTTAGAGTTATTTACTTTAAGGTTATCTCAGAGGACGAAGGAGCACTCTTTACATCTGGAGAAAAAAAAGGTTTAATCACCAAATACAAAAAGTCTTCTTCACAGTAAGAGCTGTGAAAATGTGGAATAGACTTCTTCAAGAGCTGGTTCTGGCCAGCTCATTATATTGTTTTAGGAAAGGCCTGGATTCTTTCCTAACTGCACATAAAATAACTAGGGTATAGACACCCTAATCTGAATAAAAATGGCTTAGATGCAAAGAGGTTCCTTTAACTAGAAATAGAAACTTGAGTCCTGAGATGTTTAAAGTTCCTGATGAGTCTTCTGCTAACAATGGTGGGGCTCATATACAGTAGTGAGTAATGGTAATTTGATGAAGATAACATCAAATTAGCCAAAGATCTCTTGGCACTGAGGTGTAAAGGTGTCTAGGTATCTAGAGTGTTGTCAGAAAGAGGTTGGGCATTCGACTGCTCACCAATGACATGGATAGCGTGGCCTCCTTGGAACAGAGTTTTTGCACAGGCTCTTGACTGTTCGCGGAGAAGTACAGAGCTACCCCCTGACATCCTGTCAGTGCGGCAAGCAGAGATGACTGGCTGAAGACTAAATACTGACAGTCCCAATGCAGAGAAGTTGATGTGGCAATTTGTGTTACTGCTGTGCTGAACTGATATGCAGAGTCCCTCAGTAGTAGCCAACAATCTGTCTCTGGAAGAGAACCACAGTCCCCCTATTCTCAGCTCTAAATCCTGTGCCCAGAGAGCTAGGCAGTCCCTTGCTGTAGAATATATAAGATTTCCCAGCATCCCTTTGTATTCAGCTCTCTCTGCTAGTTGTAGTCCAATTGGCACTCAGGAACACAACATGTCCTGGCTATTGGACTACAGATCCCAGGATCTTCAGCTGTACCAGAACTGTGTCCACTCTGTTAATAGCAGGAATTGTAGCAGTCCCAGTATTGTGCACTAAGGGAAAAAAAAGTAATAATGATAGCTTCATCTGTCTGTAAGTGTCCTTAGATGGCATAATGGTATAACCAGAACATGGCTACATCTCTATATAAACTGCTCAGCAAAAATGAATACACCCCTTTTGAAAAGTAACATTCTAATAAATATCTCAATGAACACAAGAACAATTTCCAAAATTTTGACAAAACTGAGTTTCATAGAACATTTATTTAGTACATTACATAAAAATAAGGTTAATAATATACCTTTGATTACAAAATTTTCAGTTTTACTCAAATTAGCTGATGCAAACATGAATACACCCCGCAGCAAAAAATACTACATCTAGTATTTTATATGACCTCCATGATTTGTAAGAACTGCACCAAGTCTTCTAGGCATGGAATGAACAAGTTGGCGACATATTGCAATGTCTATCATTTTTCATTCTTCAAGAATGACCTCTTTTAGATCAGGAGACATACTTGTCCATTGAATTGCTTTCACCCTGTTCTTCTTCAGAAATGCAACAGTAGCCTTAGATGTGTGTTTTGGATCAATGTCCTGTTGGAAAAATGCACAATGACCAAGGGCACGGAATGATGGTAGTATCTTCTCTTTCAATATAGAGCAGTACATCTGTGAATTTATAATACCATCAATGAAATGCAGCTCCCCTACACCAGTAGCACTCATGCAGCCCCACAGAAGGACACTGCCATCACCATGTTTCACTTGAGGCACCATGCATTTTTCTTTGTACGCCTCACCTTTGCAATGCCATACAGTTTTGAAGCCATCAGTTCCAAAAACATTTATCTTGGTCTTCTAACTCCAGAGCACAGAGCCCCAGTAGCCTTCTTCTTTTTCAGCATGCACCCTGGCAAATTCCAAATGGGTTTAAGGAGAGGCTTCTTTCATGGACGATATAGGATATTGTAATTCTATTTATATATATATATATATATATATATATATATATATATATATATATATATACACACACACACACCGTATACAGTTCTCAACATAAATGAGTACACCCCTTTTGAAAAGTAGTATTTTAATCAATATCTCAATGAACACAAGAACAATTTCCAAAATTTTGACAAAACTAAGTTTTATAGAACATTGTTTAGCTCATTACATGAAAGTAAGGTTAATAATTTAACTTAGAATCTTCAGTTTTACTCAAAATTAGCTGATGCAAAAATAAATATACTCCACAACAATAACGACTCCATCTAGTATTTCGTATGACCTTCATGATTTGTAAGGACAGCACCAAGTCTTCTAGGCATGGAATGAACAAGTTGGTGACATATTGCAATATCTATCTTTTTCCATTCATCAAGAACGACCTATTTTGGAGCCTGGATGCTGGATGGAGAGTGATGCTCAACTTGTCTCTTTGGATTTTCCCATAGGTGTTCGATTGGGTTCAGATCAGGAGACATACTTGGCCACTGAATCACATTCACCCTGTTCTTCTTCAGAAATGCAACTTAGATGTGGCCTTAAATGTGTGTTTTGGATCATTGTCATGTTGGAAAAGTGCACGATCACCAAGGACATGGAGTGATGGTAGCATCTTCTCTTTCAACAAAGAGCAGTACATCTGTGAATTAATGATACCATCAATGAAATGCAGCACCCCTACACCAGCAGAACTCATGCAGCACCACAGAAGGATTCTGCCACCACCATGTTTCACTGTAGGCTCAATGCATTTTTCTTTTTACTTTTCACCTTTGCAATGCCATACAGTTTTGAAGCCATCAGTTCCAAAAACATTTATCTTGGTCTTATCACTCGAGTACAGAATCCCTGTAGTCTTTTTCAGCATGGGAACTGGCAAAATCTAGGCTGACTTTATTATGCATGGGCTTTAGGAGAGGCTTCCTTCATGGAAGACACCCATGCCGGCCATTCCTCTGCAGTGTACACATTGTGTCATGGGAAACAATCACCCCAGTTTGGCTTTCCACTTCTTTAGTTAACTGCAGTGAACTTGCATGGCGATTTTCTTCAACCCTTCTCATCAGAAGACGCTCCTGTTGGGGTGTTACAGTTCCATCTTTGTTAACTTTTTGTATCACGTTTGCTACAGTATTCTGATTGATAATAAAACTTTGCTGATCTTCTTATAGCCTACTCCTTTCTTGTGTATAGAAATAATATTTTTCTCAAGCCTTGTGACATTTCTCTTCCATGTGGTGCCATTGCTGACAGCATAAAATGGGAAAGGGTTTTTTTTTGTTAAGTAACACCCTTGTATAATCAACTGTCTGCTGGACACCTGTTTAATGAATAATTAGACTTACCTGTAGTTGAATTCTTGTTAATTAGGATTTATCTAAAATTTAGCTTTACTTTTAAGACTTTCATTGGGGTGTATTCATTTTTGCAGCATGGTCTTGGATGAATTTGTTAGGAAAAATATTTTTTTGTGTGTGCAAATTAACAAATCTTGTTTGCAATCAATGGCCTGCATTCATGGGAGTATTTTGTAGCATAGCGTCCCATAGAAAATATTGATTCTGAAAGTGAAGGAAATGTTTTCTGACAAATCTGTTGGGGTGTACTCATTTATGCTGAGCACTGCATGTGTGTGCATGTGTATGTGTGTGTGTATGTATGTATGTATATATATTTTCAAATAAAGACTTCAATGTTGGTGATTGTACAATTTGTGGTTATTTCAATAACCATATATAATGTTACCTGTAAATGATTAATGTTACACTATTATACTACACATGTGCTAATTGTAAACCAAAATATATGTGTATGCAATAAATATTCAATACAAGCTGCTGTCATACAGATATACAATGTCCCAAACAAATAGACAAAAATCCTAAAATCTGAGGGGCTTTTGGTAACGTTACTTCTGTTTTTGGTGGAACACATGCTGCATGTTGCATTGGCAGTTTCATTTTCACTTTGAGCTCTAGCTTTTTTATTCTATGTAAGGTCACTGTGTTTTGTAGCAGTTTTAAGAATAATAACTCACCATGAGAAGCTTTCCATTCTCTTCTAATGATCTATGCACACAATTAACGGCTGCCACTGAGTAACTTAGAGGGACAGAGGAGCCTTGAGACCACATGGGTGGATGACCCATAGCTTGGACCTTAAAAGGACCAAGGAGTATTGACAACTTCACTGGAGTCCCAACGTATAGCAAAGCAGTGGGACAAGCACAATTTGACGTATGTGAGTGCAGTGTGTGGAGCAGGGGCATGAAGGAGTGAGGACACAATATTTTATGGATCCAGAGCACATGTGCTGTTTTTTAATTTTTTTGTGCACCAAGCACTTTATTATGTGGACTACTTTACTGTATATAATAATTTATTAGAGGACATTATTGCATGTTTTTGTATATACTAGTGCTGTCTTTCCTAATTTCAGGATTTATGTTTTTAAGTTTAACATTTTTCTCTTTAAAAGTTCTATTATAAATGAAAGTAAGCATGCTTTTTGTGGGCAAGGTGGATTCTTTGTTTTCCACTGCCTGCTCTGGTGCTTTGGTTCTGAATCATACTAGAAACATGTGGTTGATTTACTAATACCGAAGAGTGCAAAATCTGGTACAGCTTTGCATAGAAACCAATCAGCTTTCAGGGTTTTTTGCCAATGCTTTATTGAGCAAGCTGAAGTTAGAAGCTGATTGGTTACCATGCACAGCTGCACCAGATTGTGTACTCTCCAGTTTTAGTAAATCAGCCCCCATGTTTCATCTCAGGTAATAACCCTATCAAACACCTCTGGATTCCTCAAAAAATCAGATGAAATTTGAAAACGACATGCTTTCTGATCTTCGGTCAAGATTCGAGGTACCATCTTCGCAGAAATCTTTCTCATTCCCAAATCCTCTGCTAGAATCTGCCACATTGTTTACCTGTTCATGTTCAATTCTTCTGCAATAATTTACACACTCATTCTTCGATCTTAGCATACAAGGGTTTGCACTGTACATTTGCATTCGTCCTTTGTGTTTTTGGCTGCCCCTTCTTGCATCATCGTGGACATCTATTCACCCCTCCTCAAATCGCCTATGCCTTTAAAAAAGTACTTGATTTCTTTATGGAATGTTTACCATAAATCTGTTGCAACAGAGTTAAGGTTTCATTCACACTTTTACCAATTTTTGCACAAAATGTGATGTAATCTACTTCCAGATTCCTGTCACTCATTTTCCACCAACCCTGTGATGCACACAAATGTTATTTCTTCCACTACTCCTTAACCTCCTCGGCGGTATGATTTTTTCCAATTTTTTGTGCTGAAAGCGGTACCATTTTTTTGCATGGAAATATGTAGTTTTTTATTGTAGGCTGTAATTTTTAGGAATAACTCACTGAAATCTGTACGAACAAGAGTCTATTAAACATTCCGGATATGATAAAATTTGAAACACGAAATCATAAATTATAATTTATTAAATAATCATAAAAAATAATAATCTAATAATAAATTTGATTCAATAATATAATCAAACCAAAAACACTGAAATTTGAAATACAGAGGCAAATTCGCACATCGCTGAGCAAAGTCGCAAAATCGTTTTCAGTGTCTGATGACGAATTTCCCCACAAATCATTATCACTCAATTATGCAAGTGGTTCTGATTTACTATCGCTGTTCTAAAACCGCTATTGACGTAAAGGGACACTTTTTGGACGCTATGGACTTTTCTAAGTTTCCAGGCAGAAAGAACATTCAAAATGCAGGCAGGGCACAGGACAAAGCAGTAGGGACAAAATATATGTGAAAAGCATTGAAATAGCAATGACAGCAAAAATGACATTTTTAAAAAATTTTAAATTTCCCGCCGTACGTCCCGATGTCACAGGGACCGGCACACAGAAGCCGAATACCGGCATCGGCCGGAGGAGATGGCCGGGGACGCTGCAGGGGACACATCGTGGGAGCGAAGGACAAGGTAAGTGCTGCAGGGACCCCCAGAGCAACGCCGCATGGTAAGCCCAAGTGTAGCTCAGGGTTACCGCTCTTGGTATAGAAATTTTACCCCGAGCTACATTCGGGATTACCGCTAAGGAGGTTAAAGACTGAGTCAACTGGTCTGTGACCCAGGCCAGTGCAAGTAAGGCATGTCAGAACACGCTTGATTGCAAATGGCAGTGTGACTTACCAATGCCACGGCACTCAGGGAATTAAATTGTCACACCTTGTACAGGAGAAAACACAGCATAACAACACAAATACACAAACAAAAGACAACACCACACAATTTTTTTTTTATTTTGAAATCAAAATTCTGTTGACCTACAATACATCTGAAAACAGGTAAAGTTACATGTATTCTGTGAATGCATTGCCACAATTGACACCAATCGGGGCTTACCTAGAGAGAAAAGAGAAACATACACAGACAGTATGGCAATACTGAAAGCTGAGGATTAAGTTGCAGTGTTACCAACATCAATAAGGAAGTACTAGAGAGGTGTAGGAACACCTGGTATTTTATATTTACTGTAATATTTTTCAAAGAAAAGAAGAGCACACATAGAGAAAAAGATGTGGACCCTCTGCCTAAAAATGATTTTTTTGGTTTACTAATACTGTAAATGGTGCATTCATCTTCCATTGTCTTACCCATAGCAGCAATAACACATTTTCTTTAGCTAAAAATGTACAATATCTTATTTCAGGTTGTATTATTTTATTCCATTTTGCCATGAGAAGTTTTATTTCTAACATATAGTACTAAGTGTTGCTCAGCCAAAGGGACTTAATCCTGACAATCACCTACCTGTTCTGAACAGCAAACCATATGTAGAAAGATGATTTTATCTACAAGAGACTATGAAAACAGGCAATGCTCAAGGGTTAGCTGATTAATCAGGGTCACTACATATACTGGCCTTTATTCCTAAGAGATTGCAGGATTAAAGTTGCTTTTCAAAGATGAAAGAGACACATATCTTTACTTTTATCTTACTGTAGAAAAAAAAAATCACACATCTAGATACTGACAGGTTTCTAACTGTCTATGTAGGTTCTCTTACTTTCTTGAACTTTATGAGTTTAAAAAGTATATTTATTTATGTATTCTGGCATTGATTTTTCTATGCAGAGACACCTAGAGACTGATTTACTAAAGTATAAAGTAAAGTGAATCTGCATTAACTTCAAACATGCAGACATTTAAAGAAGATTATGAAAAACAGAGAGTCTCCTTTCTGCATGTAGGGACCCTGTCTAAAAGCAGAAATATAAGGAAAATTGTATTATTTTAAATTTTGGATAAATTAAAGGAGTGTTATAACCTCATTTTGTTTTTTACCATCTGTGTCCCATTGGGGAGATTTACCTTCACTTTCTGTCCCACAGCCAAAAACAGAAAAGTGAGAGGAAATCTCTACAAATTAAAGAAATCTCCAGGTCACTAGAACTAGTATCCCCATTGGAAGATTCCCCCTCTATTATGGTTCCAGGAACAACCCAGAATTTGGGATTTTGTTTTACTTTCACTTAATTTCACTAAATTTTATTGATAAACATGACAAATATAGTGAATGAATCTCCATAACAACGGCAGAGGTAGCAATAAAAACTTGTGACAATATATAAATCAAGTGTTGTTGCGCTTATGGGTGAAATCTTAATGAAAATTGACCTTGATTCTCCAGTCTTGTTAAATTCCCCTCCCTGAGCTTAGGAAAAAACAGGAACAGAACATAGGAAACACAGAAAAAGTAAATGCATTGTGCCAAGTGTAAAGTTTGGTAGAGGAGGGATTATGGTGTGGAGTTGTTTTTCAGGGGTTGGGCTTAGTACCTTAGTTCCATTGAAGGGAACTCTTAAGGCATCAGCATACCAAAACATTTTGGACAATTTCATGCTTCCAACTTTTTGGGAACAGTTTGGGGATGACCCCTTCCTGTTGCAACATGATTGTGAACCAATGCACAAAGCAAGGTTCATAAAGACATGGATGAGCGAGTTTAGGGTGGAGGAACTTGACGGACCTATACAGAGTCTTGATCACAACCCGATAAAACACCTTTGGGATGAATTAGAGTAGATACTGCAAGCCAAGCCTTAACGTTACTTCCTCTCTTCCTTCCTGACCAGTAAGATGTATGCATTGAGCGTGTGCCGGCTGGTCGGGGCACATGTGCAGTAGCGGTGGCACAATCTGCTTAGCCGCTGTATTTTCAAGAAAGCTGTCAGCACACAAGAACACTGTGGGAGTTATACCATCAGCACAGAGAGGAGCTGAGGAGGATCAATATCATTGAGAAGTGCCTCATCTAAAAAAAGTTTTAAGAATTTAAATTGACAAAAAAACCACCCCAATGTATATGCACGTACATTATTTTCATACACATATGCATGAACATGTGATTTTACTAAACATATATATCACTGTGCATGTTGGTTTGAGAGCAGCAGTTCTCAACATTCTTTCCAATTAATTCTAAATGTATGGCCTGTGAGCGCTTTTAGTATCACCTATGGAAAATGATGTGTATTGAAATTTGCCACCGTTTCAGAGACACATGCAATTTTAAGGTTTGACATGTTGGGTATATACTTATTTGGTGAAATCTCATGTTTTTTTATTTTACAAACATGTGTTACATTTGTATTCACTAAAATTAACTTTACTGTATTTTGTACTGAAATTATGTGTTTAAAAACTGTTGCTCAAATATTATGTGAGACATAAAAAATGTAAACTACAGTCATTTTATTCTCCAGGATCCCTGCTTTTGAAAATATATAATGTTGTGGCTTGGACAAGTTTTAACTAATCCTCAGGCTTGACTGTGCATTTTAACATATGTGCAAAAAAAGCAAAAACAAAACTAGCTATTGTTGAGAGGTGATTGGCACCCAATATATTTACCCCTTTATAAGCTAAGGATTCTGCCCTAAGAGTGGATGCTCCCTAAAAAGAAAGTAAGTACTTTGTCATTTAGAGATGTCAGCCTGGTATACTACTTTAACCTCCCTGGCGGTATTCCCGAGTGTAGCTCGGGGTAAAGTTTCAGTACCACAAGCGGTAACCTCGAGCTATCCTCGGGCTTACCATGCAGCACTGCTCCGGAATCCCTCGATCACTTACCTTGTCCAGTGCTCCCGCGATGTCCCTCCTGCAGTGTCCCCGGCAATGTAATCTGGCGGATGCCGGCATCTGTCATCTGGGTTCCGTCCCCTGTGAGCGTCGGGACGTACGGAGGACGGAATGGCGGGAAATTTGAAAATGACAAAAAGTGACATTCACTAAAATCATTATCAAACATAATCAATCATCAAACATTACTGTATCAAAGCATTTCACATACATTTTGTCCCTAGTGCTTTGTCTGCCTGCCTGCATTTTTACTGTTCTTTCTGCCTGGAAACTCAGAAATGTCCATGGCATCCAAAAAGTGTCCCTTTAGGGCAAAAGCGGTTTTAGACCAGCTAGAGAACAGTGATAGTAAATTAGAACCACTTGCAGAATTGAGTGATGATTTGTGGGGAAATTCGTCATCAGACACTGAAAACGATTTTGCGACTTTGCTCAGTGATGTGCGAACTTGGCGCTATATTTCAAATTTCAGTGTTTTTGGTTTGATTATATTATTGAACTAAATGTATTATTATATTTTTTATGATTATTTATTAAATTATAATTTATGATTTCTTGTTTCAAGTTTTATCCTACCTGGGATGTGTACTAGACTCTTGTTCGGACAGATTTCAGTGAGTTATTCCGAAAAATTACAGGCCTACAATAAAAAAAATACATATTTCCATGCAAAAAAATGTACAGCTTTGTGCACAGAAATATGGCATAATCAGACCGCTAGGGAGGTTAAGGGTCATTCCACACCACTGCTATACGTGAATTGTTCCTATTACCCAAATTGAAAGGTAAGCCCTTTGGAAGGTAAAAAGGTTCAGCTTACTTCACTTCATTCCACATCTTAGTTATTCAAATCTTATTTCATTTATCTACACCTCACCCTGTTTTACTGCCTAATTTTGCTGTAATAATAAGTCCCATATGACCATATATATGTGACTTTTCTATGAACAAATACATCAAATCAAACCCAGAAATTATATAAAAATTATAAAAAAAAATCAAATATAAAAATTAAATATAGACAATTATGTCCAAAAAATTCCACCGTGTCCAAAAAACAAAAAATAAAATAAAAATAAAAACAAAAAGTCCCAAAAAATAATCCTCACAAGTGTAAACTCAAACACTTAAACTTTTTCTTCTTCTTTCATCACCACAAACCTTCTTAATACCCGCAGATCCTGATATTCATGCACCTCAAAAAAGAAAAAGAACTCGACATAGTGTCATACCTTAAATAATGTAAACACACGTGCCACTAAATGTGCAGCATGCAAAATAAATGTGTATACTCCAACCAAGTGTCAGAACACATAAGAGTGAAAACACATTCTCATAGGATATGTCATGCAATGTGTGAGAAACCACTCCACAGATAAACTGCCAGTGTATCACACCACACCCTATGTATATATAAAGGTGAAAACCAAAACCCAAATCACCACTCTCCAACTCTAATAAGGATGGGTAATTACCCTATAGAAGAAACAGCAGGGCAGATTAACCACTCAGGGTTACAATCTCCTCTCATTGATTTTCTCCAACGATTAGGGTCACCTCCTCCACTTTCCTCCAGAAAACCAGTCACAATAAAAAGGTATTCTTCTTTATTAATAACTCACATAACATTCCGTGGTAACAGCTCCTCACATAACATTCCGTGGTAACAGCTCCTCCTCACAAGCAGTGTGTACATGGACAGGTTCAGGGAAACATAAACCGCATGTTCCCACTTCCAAGATGGCCGCGATCGCACTTCCGGTCAACGTCGATGCGTATGACGTCACGTGTCCCTGACGCAGTTCGTCACTTCCTTTGACTTTTTCAGAAGGAAGTGCGACCCTTCTGAAAAAGTCAAAGGAAGTGACGAAACGCGTCAGGGACACGTGACGTCATACGCATCGACGTTGACCGGAAGTGCGATCGCGGCCATCTTGGAAGTGGGAACATGCGGTTTATGTTTCCCTGAACCTGTCCATGTACACACTGCTTGTGAGGAGGAGCTGTTACCACGGAATGTTATGTGAGGAGCTGTTACCTCGGAATGTTATGTGAGTTATTAATAAAGAAGAATACCTTTTTATTGTGACTGGTTTTCTGGAGGAAAGTGGAGGAGGTGACCCTAATCGTTGGAGAAAATCAATGAGAGGAGATTGTAACCCTGAGTGGTTAATCTGCCCTGCTGTTTCTTCTATAGGGTAATTACCCATCCTTATTAGAGTTGGAGAGTGGTGATTTGGGTTTTGGTTTTCACCTTTATATATACATAGGGTGTGGTGTGATACACTGGCAGTTTATCTGTGGAGTGGTTTCTCACACATTGCATGACATATCCTATGAGAATGTGTTTTCACTCTTATGTGTTCTGACACTTGGTTGGAGTATACACATTTATTTTGCATGCTGCACATTTAGTGGCACGTGTGTTTACATTATTTAAGGTATGACACTATGTCGAGTTCTTTTTCTTTTTTGAGGTGCATGAATATCAGGATCTGCGGGTATTAAGAAGGTTTGTGGTGATGAAAGAAGAAGAAAAAGTTTAAGTGTTTGAGTTTACACTTGTGAGGATTATTTTTTGGGACTTTTTGTTTTTATTTTTATTTTATTTTTTGTTTTTTGGACACGGTGGAATTTTTTTGGACATAATTGTCTATATTTAATTTTTATATTTGATTTTTTTTATAATTTTTATATAATTTCTGGGTTTGATTTGATGTATTTGTTCATAGAAAAGTCACATATATATGGTTTTACTGGCCTTCAAGGGTGAAGGTAGATCACTTTTCGGGGTTATTATAGGTTTAAGTGTTGTGATATTCAAGTATAAATAAGTCCCATATGGTTTCCTACTGGGAAGATTCCCTTAATTCCCCTATTGAGACAGAAAATGATGGGAATTCTCTCCAGTGGAGACAGAAACAAAACATAAATATATATTTTAATAGAATGAGGAAGGATTTATCAAATATAATTAACCGTTGCTACTACATGATCCCTGTTCATTAGCGAATCCCTCCAGCATTATCTACAGTTACCTTCTTATTGAGATTTCTGTATTTCTTATGATCCTCAGTCCCACCTAAGGGCCATAATGCTGCATTTTTCTGATTCACTCTTCATTCATTATGAATTAAACTATCTTTACTGCTGCCAATAATATTTAATAAACATTTGGCCATACATGAAAATAGCTTAAGACCATTCGATTTTAATCCATCCTCACTACATTCTATAGTCTGTAGGACCAAATGTGATGGTACCAACTAAAGACTCTCCACCAGGTCCCAGCCTAAAACAGGACTCCTAACACATAGACCATTAATAGTCCACGCAGAACTAAGTTTCTGCTACATATATGCACATAAGGATCAGTCTTAGACACATCATTCACCATACTTCTAGTCACCCTTAGCCACGACCCTCCTTCAGCTGGGGACAGTTCTTGCATCAGACCTGATGTCTTCCACGCGGTTACAGGATAGGACTCAGACAGTCTGCCGAACACCTGAGACTCATTTGACATGGAGGCTCAGGTCATTTGCTGCATGCTACATAGAGAGGGCCAACTCCTCATGGACAAGAGGAAGACCTCTTCCCTTGTCCACCACCTGCCCCAACCTGACCAGGTTTGCACTGGAGTTGTTTCTCAGGGATCCATATTCTATGTTTCTTCATGAGATGCACCAGTCTAACAATTAGTTTTATGGGGCATTGTTCCAACTTACACCACCAATGGTAACAGTAATCCACTTTACCCACTTTAAGGCTCCATGCACACTGGCTTAAAAAAAAACTGCTCCTAGAGAAATTTAGCATTTTACCTTCAGAAGCAACTAAAATTATCTTATGTGTCCATGCACATTAGGTAGTCAGAAGATGTTTTTAAGCTCAGCGTTATGGGCAGAAAAAAAAACCCTTCTGTTTTGCTTTTTTGAGGGTGTTTTTCTGGTAGAAAAAAACGCTAAACACTCCTACATATAAATAGTGTAGCGCTCATACCAAATAATAAATACTAACAAAATGACAAATACATGCAATATGGCTCTTCACTAAAATATAAATAATATAAAATGAAAAATATAACAAAATTCATACAATGTAACTCTTCATTACCATGGTGTAAAACATATATAATGTCAGACCTGAAATAAATATCTGTGCCCCTCACTGAAAAAACGTGCTCACACACCAAATTAATACAATATAAAATATGTGCCTTTCACTTGATAATATATTAAATATTTAACCATATATCAAAAAAAAACCTTATCAACCAAGGGGCTAAACATAAAGCGCTAAAGTGCAAAAAAAATGCAAAAAAGTGTCCACTCTTCAAAAAATGATCACAGCAATGTCTGTTTGGTGATGAATACAATCATGTAATGTGCAGTGGTATTTAACAATTCCATGATTGTGCCAAACAATCTTCTTCTATTTGCAGCTAGATTGCCTCCTCACCTCCTCCCAGTGACCCCTAGGGGCCAACACGCTTGCAGGATCACCCTGGCTCTTTAAACCATATGGGCCAGTAGCTTTCTTCCTTCAATGGATCTCCTTATGGGGCTCCTATTGCCCCTGATCAGCCAAGATGTCTCTAGAGGACAATGGCTCACCAGCCCAGTGAGCCAAGAAAAAGAGACCCTCTAAGTGTAGTATTAATGTAAATATGACTCCTTTATTGTAAAGTAAGGAATGACACTCACATTCTTAGCAGTTCTCCCTCCTCACCGATGTGTGGGTATACTGCATGTGTGTGGGACTTCCTGGGTGTACCAAGATGGCGTTGCACACCGGAAGTGCGTCACCACACACCGGAAACTGTGTACTCGCGTACCTACGTGTTAATTCACTGTCTACTCGTGTCTTCCTCGGGGAGCTAAACGCCCTAAAGGCGCTAAACGCCATTTTCAAAAAAGTGCTAAACGCTCCTAAACACTAGTCCAAAAAACACTCAAAATTAGCTTTTTTTTCTGCCAAGAGCACTGGAGTTTTTTTAAGCCAGTGTCCATGGAGCCTAAAGCAGCCACGGGCTCTGTACAATTCCATTGTATTACTTGCAAGGTAGTCCCCAGTTACAGTTTAAGCAAGAGCAGTCACTTACTTCCATAAACACAACTCAGATTCTTCCATGGCAGTATACCTTTTTTGTCCTGGTAGAAGGGGTGCCCATCCTAGAGTTAGCAGAAAAGATAAGTACTTAATCCTTAGATGAGGCATTGTCCTTTCCATCAGCCAAATGAACACTGGCTAGACTCTACCCCCAGTTTATAAAGAATCTTGTCAGGAAGAATTTGAACCCCACCTCACTTAATGGAAGGATTTAAAGCAAAATCCTACTTAAAGGGTCAACAAGTTAACTCTCCTGTCTACAAGTCCATACAGGAGGAATGTATAGGCAGTTTTGCTGGATAAATAGCTATGTGAACTTTTTTTTTATAAGTAGACCCGTAAGTGTTACAATCGGAAAATGGGTACAGAAATGAGAATATAATGCACACTTAAATGGTGTTAGAAACTCTTTCAAAAACAAAAGTTTTATTTTTAAGTTAACTGAACTTTTAAATAAATATATTTTGTCTTTCTCGGTCAGCTTTGCTGTTTCTTTGGCTACTTTTGTCAAAAAAAGATAAGAAGGATGCTACAAAGGCCTTTGATGGTCTAAAGTGATACTGAAGATAAGCAGTGCTGTTAAAGGGCAGAGAACGTATGCCATCCCTTTCATTAACATGGGTCACAATGACACTTTCCATGTGCGTGAAAAGTTTGGTCAAAGTTGCTGCTCATACTAAAATAGTTGCTGGGTATAAAGCGGAAGCTAAATTATAATCATGCAAAGGTTCCCTGACATTTGTGTTGATTTGTTCTGAGCAGTCTTGATTTAAAAGAAGGCACCTAACAGTCTAAAATGACATTTAGTGTAACTATTTGTACACAAGCTAACTAAATCATAACATTTTATAAAAGTATAACATTATATTTTTATTAGCTATTGGGAACAATGAATGCATTACTAATGTAATTGCTGAATTATGTGTCATTATTTAGAGTCAGATTATTTATTTTTAGGGCAGTTAATTACCATAAATCCCAGTTCTTTATGGGGGAGGAGGGGAGTCTGACCTCAAAGAGGCCACCACTTCCACACACACTGGCAGGTGGCAGACTTTTTAACCCAGGCTGTGGCTGCTTTCTTGCAGAAATTTATTTAGCTGATTTTAAAGTCAATGTGGTATTTCACAGAACCTCTTCCCCCATCAGCACTCTCAAAAATCCCCTTTTCTGTGTGCCACCATAGGCCACTTTCAATGGTGAAACACCTGTAGGCTCACTCTCAAGCCAGGCTGTGTGCATCCATAGAAATGCATAGTGTATTGATCCCCTGCTCCCTACTCCTCACAGGATTTGATTAACAGCAGCAGCTAGTGTCTCCTGCTGTCTGTCTTTGTGCCTAGGAGAGCAGGGAGAGAGAACCAACACTGCTGCAAGTGGGCACAATGCTGGAAAGATGCAGGACCTGGGTACATTTTTACCTTAATACAGAAAATGCATAAAGGTAAAAAATATCTTGCCTTTACAACCACTTTGAGTTAAGCTCTAAACCTAATATTTTTTTAAATTGTTTACAGTTTACAATTCAAAATACAAACTCTGCTAAAATAAAAAAAATGTGTATAAAAATAGCAATTTAGCTGTATTATTAATTAAACGCTTTCTGAGAGCAGGAAGGCTCATATCAGCCACAAAGCACGTTTACAAGGTGTAAAATTTATATTGTGGAAAAGTTCTACTTAATTCCGTTTTGTTAATTTATTATATATGATTACATTTGTTTTAAAATCCCTTCTGGCACATTTTAGTAAAAATAAAAGCCTATGAATGAAATATATATAGGAGTCTTATGGTTGAACAAGAATATGTCAATATAAAATGTTTTCCTATTTTGCATTGTCTCCAAGGAGGAATTGCTGTTGTTAAATACTTAATATTCGTTACCTGGATGGCTTTCATGAGACGATTTAAGACAAGATGCCATTTCTCATCTCTGACATGACAAACTAGAGTCATTCTTAACTTCAGCTCTAGCCAATAGCATTCAATTTCTCACCAGAGAATGCCCCTGGCCGCATTTACCTTTAAACCATTAAATTACGCGTGGAATATGAGCACATTTTTCAACTGGCAATTTACTCTCCTACAGATACCAAGAATTCGGTAAAGATACAAAGCTATAATTTAAGCATTTTAAAATAATAGTACCGATGGGTTTTTGAGTGGTTTATTTAATAATAAAGTAGTTAGAGGAAATTCACTATATAATATATTTAAGGATGCCTAGGTGCACATCCAAATCAGTGAATTTATAATAAAATAGTTCTAAATAGGAATCAAATTGAAAGAAATTAACCAATCATTGTCATTGAACATATGGTCCAACAGCTCCTTTGTTCTCATTTTCTTTTTCTGTTTTATATGAGTCAACCCTATAGTCATCAATAACCCATGGTAACAGAAGGCCAAGAAGAATTGCTGGTTGTGTCCAGGCTAGGAGATATATTTGTCCTATGTTATGGCAGACTGCTTTTCTGCTGTGTAGTGAGCTTGCTGAGCTGATTGAAGAGGTTATGAGTCCTGTTGAAGTAGGTTTTGGCTAATCTAGACTCTTTAAAGCTTCCATTTGGCTAAGGGAGGATGCTCCACCCTGTAATCCAGTACTCTGTGAATGTCGGACTAGGAAGCAAAAAACTGCCTGTGTGGTGAAAATCAGATCCTATGTGGCTAGGACGTTTTTTCTTTCTGACTTTTGCCTGGGCAGCAGAAGACTGCTCCATGATGGTTAGTCAGAGCCCAGTGTGTCAATAAGTCACCCAAAATGGCAAGGATTTATTTTCTGGGTTTTTTGTTTTGTTTTGGTGTTTTGATGCCTATACATCCTAGAAATAGACTTATAAAAAAACTGCACACGTGTTTTCACCAAGGCTTGCTGTCTGCTTTGCCTCTTGAGTGTACTGTAGACTCATCCAGGGAGTCAAGTATTCAATGCTTTAGGGTTAATCCCTCGTAATATTTTTATTTAATAGGAGGACTGTACTCCTGAGCCAGGTAACAGGAACCTCTGTTTTCCATGAGCCACACATTTGGTCTCCATTAGGCTAAGGTAGAAATGTGAGTCAAGTGAGCAAGTTTTGGATTCACCCTATCTGGAATATAATGCAGCTTCCATCTTCTCAGTGCAATTATAGTGGCAGGAATGTCTTCTGGTGTCTATAAATACAGTATGCATATGAAGTAATACTAATATTAATGAGAGAATCATGGGAATTAGTGTTTCAGTTTTTATCTGCATGAATATTTTTATGTAGATCTGTTTAAAATGCACCTGTACCCAGACTATAGACATTAAAGTGATTGTAAAACAGTTCATTTGGTTTAAAATACAAAAGAAAGGCAAAAAAATGTGTAACGATAGAAAATAAAAATGAAAAAAACCTTTATTTTTCCTTTTTTTAGAAGTGATCCCATTCCCTCTGTTCTCAGATGCGTAAGATCTAGGGGAGGAGAAACAGTAGAACACTGATCTTCCCAGTGAATGGCTGTGCAGGGGGGTGAGAGGGGGGCAGGACAAGACTGATAATTGGATGAGAGCAGGCTGAGTTCCCAGCACAGCTAGAGAACTGACCACTGTGTGTTCTCTTGCTTAGTTTGGTCAGTTGTTATTAGGAAAGCAGAGGGACGGGCAGGAACATACAACAGGCACATATCAGGAATATTAAATGTTGGGTTTACATATTCTTCTTTATACTATTTACATATTCTTAACAGCAAGCAAATGATCTTTAACTGCTTGCCCGCTGCCCTATAGTAGAAGTACTGCTAGAGGGCATCAGGGCTGCGCAAAATCACGTATATATATATATATATATATATATATATATATATACACGTGATTTTAATTTCCGGGTAGTGAGTGAACGCGCCACCTTACCCGCACCACCATTGGCGGCTAGGGATGTCCTAGGGGAAAGCTGACAGGGGAGAGACCTGTAAATAACACAGGTTTCTCTCCTGCCAGGAAGGACATGCTGCTTTGTATTTCTCTGCACAGCAGAGAAATGCAAAGCAGCATGTCTCCCTAAAAAACACACAGTTCATAATGTAAAACAGCACATGGTTAATCCTTTGCTTGCCCTAGATGTTAACCTCTTCCTGCCCAGTATCATTAGTACAGTGTCAGTGCTTTTTATTAGAACTGATCACTGTATCAGTGTCATTGGGATATCCGTGGCAGTTAGTCAATTCCCACCCAGTGTCCGAATGCCCTCCGCAGTCCCACAGTCACTGATTGCTGCCATTACTAGTATAAAAAATTTTTAATTCCAGTATATATACACCACCATTGTAGATGCTATAAAACTTTCACATAAAGCAATTGATTTACCGTATTTTTCGCTCCATAAGATGCATCTGACCAAAAGACGCACCTAGGTTTTAGAGGAGAAAAACAAGAAAAAAAATATTCTGAACCAATGGACTGCAGACACAGTACAGGAGATGACCAGACACTGCGGACACAGTACAGGAGATGACCAGAGACTGCAGACAGTGCAAGAGATGACCAGAGACTGCGGACAGTACAGGAGATGACCAGAGACTGCGGACAGTATAGGAGATGACCAGAGACTGCGGACAGTATAGGAGATGACCAGAGACTGCGGACAGTATAGGAGATGACCAGAGACTGCGGACACAGTACAGGAGATGACCAGAGACTGCAGACAGTACAGGGGATGACCAGAGACTGTGGACAGCACAGGGGATGACCAGAGACTGCGGACAGTACAGGGATAACCAGAGACTGCGGACAGTATAGGGGATGAACAGAGACTGCGGACAGTACAGGAGATGACCTGCGATTTGTGAATGGCCCGGCATCTTTTGGGACCTGTCCTGTGTTCCAGAAGACACCGGACCATTCACAAAGCACAGCACTTCTCGCGCATGCGCAGTGGGCACCTGGCTGTCACAGATGACGGGGCGGGAAGAAGCCAGTGCGGGAAGACTACAGCGCTGGACCGAGGAACAGGTGAGTTCCTGCCGCAGAGAACAGCTGAGCGGCCGGCCCAGTATTCTGACATGGTGGCCGCAGACCAGCCGCTTTATATTCGCTCCATAAGACGCACTGACATTTTCCCCCCTTTTTTGGGGGGAAAAAAGTGCGTCTTATGGAGCGAAAAATACGGTACATGTATTTAGATTTTTTTTAGCAAAGACATGTAGCAGAATACATTTTGGCCTAAATGTTTGCAGAAATTAGATATTTAAAATTTTTTCTACTCTATATGTTTTATAGCAAAAAGTAAAAAAAATGTTTTTTTCAAAATTGGTTTTTTTTTTATAGCGTTTTTTTTATAGCGCAAAAAATAAACCGCAGATACCACTGGAAGAAAGCTCTATTTGCGAGGAAAAAAGTACATAAATGTCATTTATGTACAGTGTTGCATGACAAATTTCTTAAAAATAGGAAATGAATAGCATATAGATAGTAAATAAGACATTGAACTGTTTATCTCAACCTATGTTCTCAGGCTATCCTGCCCTCCATAATTCTTAAACCTGTTCTATTGCAGAGAGATTATCCCCCTACGTTTGCTGGGAAACAAACATGGCCATGGTCCACTGCTGCTCTTATTGGCTCCTCTTTCTGACCTCACATCACTGCTTTATCCTTTTGTATACAGGCTGGAGAGGCATGTATCCTGTGTCTTTTTTACAGTTATGTCTTTTATTCAAATACTTTTATTACACAGCAGGACCTCTAATGTAATTTCAAGTTGTTTTCAATCTCTTTAAATAATAATACCTGTTGATCTTACCATGACAGTCCTTTTCCTGGCACTTCTTGTTACAATCAGCAACACCAAAACACATTGTGCAGGCATGGTCCACAACTGACACTTTCAAAATTCTGGTCAAGAGCAATGATTGGAGTTGAAACATGAGTGAGTGCATGTAGACAGGAAAAAAGGGCAGAAGAGATCAACAGCACTGAAGTACAAAAATGAGTGAAGAACAAAGGAAAACAGTATTTTGTGAAAAAGAAGATGGCATGATAAGTGTTTATACTACATAGTGTGATTATTGCAAAGCTTTTAAAGTGGTAGTATTGTGTGAAATAAACATACAATATATCTGTTGCACTGTTAAATAAAAGTAATTTTTCACATAATCAATTTCCTCATCAATTTATTTTGCAATTGGGCATGGTGGTGGATCAATTCAATTAACAACTGCAATCAGTTTGTCACTTTTCTCCCAGTGCTTACTGACAGGTCATAGATAACATAAACATTGTCAGGGTTAATCTATTAAAGTCCCAGACAGCCTATAAGGCTGAATGATGGATTGTCTTGACATTGCTATAAGCATTCATTAATTAATCATTTGTAGTAAGATAATGACAGACTTGTTGATATTCTTGGTTAGGTACTTTATTTCTTCCCTAATATTTTCTTGCTAACCAAACAGAGTTTATTTTATGAGATAATTGGAGAAGATAATGAGATGCTCTAATGCGATTCTTGGGAGTTTAATATAGCTTGATCGATGTATCATTCTCAACATATTCACTGTGTTTTACATCAAACAATTAATGTGTACAGGGTCAGTGGAGTCTCTCTGACAGCCTCAGAACATAGGTTGATATGAACAGTTCAATGTCTTATTTACTATCTATATGCTATTCATTTTCTATTTTTAGGAAATTTGTGATTGCTGCAGAGCACTGCTTTCTGAAACACAGTAATCAGCATTGACTTATTAAATGTGATTGGGTGATTATAGAGTTAAAGATTCTCCTGCCAAAAACACTTTTCCCTAAATTGTATGTAGCAGGAAATTATGTGCAGATTGATCAAAGCTACAGGGATGGTGAGGGCCAGATAAGAACACTCTCACTACATTAATGGGACAAGAACAAAAACAATCAGGGAAATTCAATAAAGCATTAGAATCACTTTTTTCTGGTGGTATAGCCCTTTAAAAGGTTCTGCATCAGATTCAACATGCCCTGCTGGCAGTTTAGGTAGCTGAAGTATGCAAGAGATTCAGATAGTTCTCAATACTACTAAACTGTAATATTGCTATTACTGCACCAATTCCTAGAAATGTAGTAATTAAGAGCAAGTGTAAGTTGTTATACAGAGAAAGGCAAAGTGGCTGCCTCTGCATGCTGTGTAGCAGAGTGGCATATTTGCACTGCTACCCCTCTCTACATACCAGGATGTTAAGGACACTGTTGGCTTCACAGTTGACAGTCTCCTAGCAACTAGCAAAGCTGAACGTTGGTGGAGTGTGATGAGGAAGAGGAGACACTAGTTCCCCATCAGGTCTGCTCTATACTTGTGATTAAAAGGAAGCAGAAGGCAGATTCTATAGCCAATAGCAGGCTGTCAATTGGCTATGGATCTGCCCACTGCTTGATGGACACTTCTGTTTAAGTTTGCCTCCACACTCTCAGGAATCGGTCTCCTCAACAACAAATTTGTCATATGGAGGCACAATAGAACTTTAAAGAGTGCCACAAACACTCTCTGTTTCAATAATTTTTTATTGACGTTTTAACAGTTAACATAGCAAGCAGGGCAAAAAATACATAAAAGCATTTGCATATGTATCGCATATAACATTGTCACTTCATTAAGTATTACAGAACAATTCAGAAGTGTCATGAGAACACATAGGTAAAATGTAGTAGATATAATATTGCAATTGCCCTATTGTGTTCAACCCACATCAGTGTGCTGCTTTTTGTACCAGGTGAGCCACATAGACCAATGTGTTTGAGATGTATGGAGGTATCATTTGCTAGATGCATATAGGCGTTCATACATGCCATGTGTGTGAGTTAAAGCAATGATTTCCGATCTAGTGGGAAGAGGGTCAGACAGCCAATATCGCTAGTCTTGTGGCTAGAAGAATGTGTATGAGACTGTTTTTGAGGGGTGCGGGAACATCTATACCTATGTTTAATAGGGAAAGTTCTTGGGATGGATTCAAGTGAAGGTTTGTTACCTCATGAACCATTTGGAAGACATCTGACTAGTATGTGGACAATTTGCAACAGAACTAAAAGATGTGCCACATATTGCCTACAGACCCACATCCTCTCCCACACAGGGAAGATGTCGAGGGGTGCATTTTGTGGAGGACACATAGAGTAATGTACCAGCAGAGAGTATGTTTATGGATTAGTTCCCACCTGGTCAATTGTAAGTGGGGTATTAGCTTTGTGAAAGCCAGTTTGCTTTGTAAGCCATGAAAAAGTGTTTTGCTTTTGGTATGTGGGTTTACATCTGTGAGGAATTGCCAAGCTTGTCTGTGAATATGTCAGAATAAGTTTCGAGAGTGGAGTAAGCAATGTGTTACTTGAAAGTAATGGAAATATTCAAAGGGGTGGAAGACTGTACTTTTTTTGTAGTGTGGGGAATGGTTTGAGCATCTGCGAGGAATATAAATCTGTGCCATGGGTAATACCTTACTCAATCCATGTCTTCAGGGAGAGACTAGGTGTTAGGGTTGTAATGACAGAGAGGGGAATTGGTAGTGGTGTAAGTGAGGAACTGATACATGCGTTTGTAGGGTAATTACCTTGGACTTGGAGAGATTATACTTCTTTTCACAAGCAGTGTGTGGTGTTTGTGACCCATGCTTTAAGCTGCGCCAGCAAGGTGGCATTGTAATAGTCTCCGAAGTCAACATACCCCATACCTCCAACCGATCTGTGTTTGTTATGTTTGGGGTGAGAGCATCTGGGCTTTTTATCTTGCCAAACATATCTACTGAGCAATTTTCTAAAGTATACATACGGTAAAGGAATAAGAAGTGATCTAAACATGTATAGTAGCTGCTGCAGTTTGAACATTTTAAAGGTTGCCAGCCTATCGGACCAAGAAAGGTTTGAAGATGTTCTAAAAAGGAGACACCTCACATCTAGTAGGACAAATCCTCTCAAAAGGGAGGGTTTGTGACCTCTAGGGAAGGTAGAGGAGTCCATGGAGACATCCAGAACTATGTTGAAGAACCCGCACCATAGGAGAGAACCTTGCTGTACAGAGTCAATCTTCTTTTTCAGTTTTCTTAGGAAGCGGAGTTGGTGAATGTTTGGGGAATAGACATTCACAGGTGTATTTTGAGAGTTATTCAGTGAGCCCAAGAGAATAATGTAATGATCAGCTGGATCCAAGATACTGCAATGGAGTTGAATGTTAGCGAAGATTTGATTGCCACTAGTACAGCCATTTTTTCGACTGGGTGCTGGCTGTGGAAATATGTGGAAAGTGTTTGTTCATAAAGGTAGGGTGAGAAGAAGAGTGAAAATACATTTCTTGTACACACAGTGCATCACAGTGAGAGTCAAGGTCATTTTCCAAAGCGAGGCTCGTTTCACGGGATGGTTGAGGCCCTTTTAATGGGCATACTTTACATTATTGATGAAGGCTGTTGGTAATGGTATAGGTCTCAGGATCAGTCCTGGACTCAAGCGAGAACATGTAGGCTACTATAGGTATAATCCTAAACAGGTCTGACGCTGATGAAGTATAGGAATATGCTTATTGCTGTGGAGTGATGAGGAATAGGAAAGTTGCAAGCAAAAAAGAAGTATAATTAAAAAAAAAAAGAATAAAGAGGCCACTAAACAAAATGGGCAACCATATAAAACCATTTTCAAAAGAAAGGAACTGACATGTAAAGTTACAAGTGCTGGAACACTAACTCAACTATCTTGGGGGAGAAAGATCACAAGACCGAGAAGCATGTGTGAGTCAGTCTGGATATTGGTAGCTAAATGATGGCTGGGGCCCCCACATTAACAATGTCACACTGAGCAGAATTCCTACTCACTCCGTTATCCTCTGGTTATTCTCTGGATGAGCATCAGGAGGATTAAGTAGGATATCCCTTGCTTGAAGGAGACACAGCCTGTCTGCTAGTGAATTTATATAGGGCTTGGAGCCGTTATGTGTGACCTGTAGCTTGGCAGGATTAATCCATTGTTAAACCAGGTTGTGATTTCATAATGCCTTAGTCACAATATTGAGTTGTCTGTGGAGCTGAAGCATATGCTGTGAAAGGTCTGCAAAGATTTGGAGATGCACATAGGGGCCTGAAAGATATCTTAAATTTCTGGATTTCTGCATGAATTGTTCTTTTACAAACTAGAAATGGATTAGCAGTATAACTTCTCTCAGGACTGTATCGGGCAAAAGGGATGGTCTTGGTAGGCAGTGTATAAGGTCGATGACCAGTTTAATGTTCTTGAGCTCTGGTAGCAGAGATTTTATCAGCCCCTTTAGCATAGCTGGCCAGTTCTAGGGTTTGTACCTTTTCAGCAATTCTTTGCATTGTAATATTGTAATGGCGAGACCTGTGTTCCAGGTCCACCAGCTTGTGTCTGATCCATGTGCGATCTTCCAGCCTATCTTCATGCTCATCAACCAAGTCATTAATAGTTGATGCAAAATTCCTAATTTGTGATTCAATATGGGTCACTCTTTCACCAAGTGAGGTAATGTCATAGTGAAAGTGTTGCGTGACAGATAACATGTCAGCTTGCAGTGAGCTTTTTAGAGACATGAACATGTCTCATTGTGGTATCTAAGATTGGTTGGTTTGTTGTTGGTAGGAAAAGCAGCAAAGGGGTCCTAAATATGTGTATTATATATAGTGGTCATAATGTATTGTATATAGAAAAAACCTCAGTGCAATATGGTGTTAGTATGATTATACAGTGATGTGCTGCCTGCATAGAATGTGTTCCCGCATTCAGTAAATAAATAAAGAAGTGCATATGCAGCGCACAAATAATGCTCTAATATATTAGTATTATAAGTAGATGTATACCATAAACATATATCATTATGCGTAGTGAACAGATATACTCCAATAAATACCAAATATACATACAAAACGTGCAAATCCTTGTGTCATAGGTGACAAACGCATGTGCCCAAACATGCATTGGAATTATCCAAAATTAAACATATGCATCAAAAAATGTAAACATATTAAGTGCCAAATACATCATAAGTCACTCAAACATCCACGTGGTGAACTTGATGCATGCTGTGTTTGAAATTCACCATACGCTATTAAACAAATAGTTATAGCGAATTGTGCCTTTAATACTGCCGTGCTTCATGTGATATTCAAATCCGACCGAAGTGCAATAGTGTCCCTCTTCAATGTCCACACACCTCCGACATGCCATTGCACTCACCTTAATGTCTGACCTGTATCCCAGGTCAAACTGTGCTTTTCCCTTTTAAGCCAGTGGTGTGTGGGGGTACAGACACACAGGAGGGAAGGTTTTGTGCCCTGGATTTCTGGGAAAAGTCACGGTGTCTGAATCAAGATAAGAAGCTTCTCTACAGCACATCCATGCTACTCAAGCGCCGGTCACGCACCAAATCCTTTCAAATAGCACTTCCCTACCTTAAGCATCTATACCTTACAATATGCAGACAAATACAAATAATGCAACTATACATTTAGGCATATTATTGATTTTTTTATATTTTTTTAATGCAGCTAGTGTAATTATCATTCAGCCCCTTTCACACTGATGGACTGATCGGGTCCGCCTTTTAGTTTTCCAGGGAGACCTAAATGGACTATGCATAGCTCTCTGTGGAATGGTGGATGTCAGCGGACCAATCTGATCCTGTTTGTTAAAACAGACGAATGGGGATCTGAACCCCATCCACTTGGTGAATTGTAGTTTTTTGTCACAATTTTTTGGAGAATGAAGACATTAATTACAATTTGCTTTTTTCTTTGTTTACAATTTTTCACCAGTGCTGTACAGCATCATCATGACTGATGTGGCAGTGATCAGGAATACTGACAGTATGTTAAATAAATAATTTTTAATTCAATTAACTTTTTTTTTTTACATAATTTCACCAGAGTAGTTCAGTGTCACCTTAGAGACATTATACTACCCTGGGGAAGGGGAGTGATCAGGATTTGTTTTACACTATTATTGCTCATAACAGTGATCACTGTTAAAAGCAATAGTTAACTGTCACCAATGCCTTTCTCTTGATGACAGCTTGCTTACTGTTGACATGCTGTGATTGACTACAGCTAATCACATGGTGCCAAGTAACGTGTAATAGCTAGCTGTGGGCCAATCACAGCTTCACAACAGTAAGCAAGCTGTTTATGAAAGAAAGCCATTCATGACAGTTTACTTACATAATATCATGCAATCGGATGGTCAATGTGATGACATGAAACAGCGGCTGCGTACCAAACATCATGATCTGCTGTGTTCAGCAGGTCGGCAAGTGGTTAAGCTGCCTGTAAATATGCTGATAAGAACATAAAGGTGACCCTATCAGATTTCTGCCATTCTTTTTCCATCAGCATTTTGGGGTGGGGAGATGACATCACCATATTTATTCAAGTACAAATTAAGGTTCCTGTATGTTAGTCTAAACAAGTTCCATATCCAGATACTATGGGATACATATGCCTCATAAAGTAGCAATAAATAAAATAAACTTCCTGAACCCTCCCTGACCGAGCTAAATTATCCTTCTTTTGTGTCCTACATGATCTCCCTCCCAAACACACAGCGCCCTTTGAGCTCCTGACTGATGGAAGCTCTTTGGAACAAATGGTACAGAACAATGCAAGTAAGTTGAAGTAGCTCATTCATGATTGGCTACTGTCATGTTGGGTGAGGGGTGGGTCCTGAACTCCAATCAGGGCAACATTGAGGTAAATGACCAGTGGCCTAAAGACTATCAGCCCTCAGAAATGTTGCCCTCCCACATGTCCCTGTTTTATGAGGATGGTAATCACAGATTTATTAGTGTCTTGACCTTGCCAGTGACTAAAGTTTCTTTCTTTGCTCTCAAGTGGGTTCTGGGTTAGCAAAGTGCCTGTCTGGTACTCACGGTAAGGTGAATATGTCAGGTTAGTGTTCAGATGTGTTCATGGTATAACTATGATTGACACAGCTTATGTTGTTGTGTGGAGTATTCAGTAAAGCTGTACCTTTTTTTTCCAAGGTAACCTGTTTTTGCATCATATTTGGGGTAAAATTTGGCATTCAAGATTCTTGCATACCTTTACAGATAGGAAAGGTATACTAAAGGAAGAAGGAGAATGGAAGGTTCCTTTTTATATATGCATAGGTAACTGTACCACAGCCGAGATAATTATAGTGCAATACGAAAATGTCCTGAAAAAAACAGACAGTATTGAAGGAGTTAAAGATTTTGTAGATGACCTTTTCATCATAAGAATTCAAAAGCAGAGGAGAGAAAGCTGGTATGGTTTATGTAACTTTGTTTTTTGCTTTGTTAAAGTCTCACAGTCAGCACATTTTAAATGCAATAATTTTGGAACTTTTGCAGGCAAAACTGACAGAGTGAGTTTAAAAGATCCTCCTACGTTCGCCAGGTGCAGATGGAACATGACAGAATGACTCCAACTCCACCCTTCAATCAATAAACTAATAATATCCTGCTAGGTTCCAGAATTAAAATGCAGCACTCAGCAGTCTTACAACAGAATATAGACTTCAGTTGTTACAAACATTTTCATAACAACAGGGGGACCTTCACCACTGTTTTTTCTCTATAAAGATGTTAATGCATTGTAAATTTATGGATTATACCAGGAAAAAGAATGACATTCATTCATTTACATTAAGCAAAGTGCTTTAGCATGCAAATTGGATTTTGTTGCATATAAATTATATCCTGGAACAGAGTCAGTTGCATTATAGCATACATTCAAATACCATTCTCTACAGTCTGAGAATTATATTTTTTTATGTTTGCACAATATGATAAACTGATAGTTTGCTTTGTTCATGTAATCATGTTGAGCCTCTCACTGCCTGCTCTATTAATAATATTAAAGCTTTGCATTATTAACATATAAATCAGCCACAAAACATAACCCTAATACAATCACAGATAAACATCAAGACGTTTCTGAAAAAATACTCAACTACAGATAAATCTTCATACCTGGTGCTACTGGCACAGTCACACATGTTTGTGCTTACATGCAATTACAACTAATATGCACCAAGAATACACATAAGAGCAGCAATACAATGCACTGTCTGAAATGACCTGGTCTTGTGGAAAATGGTTGCATGACGAGCTGCACTCTGTACAGTAATACAGAGTAGCCTGTTAATGGGTTGAGCCAGTCCTGGGTAGCTCATTAGACTGGAGCATTTTTATATATGGGATACGTCCCTGAAATGTGTCACAGAGAGTTACAATCGATTTTATGTTTCTCTTTAAAAGCATTATTCCAGGTATTTTTTTTTAAATGCCATACACAAGTAATGTATTTCAACCCAGCTTCATCACATCTAAAATGTAGTGAATTGAGAGGAAAGTACACTCTGGAGAGGTTATTGGTATTTATATTTGATTGACAGCTCTGTTATACTAGAAATGAAGAGCACAGGTTGGGGTTCACTATAGTTATTAGGATACTGCAGAGGATAGAGTAGTGTAAAATTGGCCAGCAGCAGGAAAGTTTTAATATGGGATAATACACTTAACTGATGTATGCCTTACGTTTATTTTATCTTTGAGGATATCTATGTTTCTGATGGGCAAATATGTGTGATTTGATCTTTGTAGAGTCTTGTTTGGGAACATGAGGAGCTCCAGCGTGACTAAACAGGAGGCCACTGGGTGACCTAGGGTTTTGTGGTTCCCCCAGTTTCCATAATAAGTGTAAGACTATACACTGAAAGTATAGCTGTTGTTTGGTGCCCCCCCCCCCCCATTTTTATTGTGAATAAGTTTGCTTATCCAAAGGGTATTGGAACTGTGAGCATAATTGCAGTGCCATTATTTCTTAATGGCACCCCAAACACAGTGTGGTTTTTCCACGATTGTCATGTGACAAAACGCACATAAATCATGGCATAA
The DNA here is from genome assembly GCF_062004578.1 of Staurois parvus. Classification (NCBI taxonomy): domain Eukaryota; kingdom Metazoa; phylum Chordata; class Amphibia; order Anura; family Ranidae; genus Staurois; species Staurois parvus. The sequence goes on from NW_028318157.1 coordinate 15,203,365, forward strand.
CATGCAACACCAAATGCACCTGGCTCAGTGCCACAATTTGATACATGAACTTCTTTGGCGTATTTTTGGAACTGATGAAGGCCCATTTAAAATGAATGGTGCCGCTCCAAAGAGTGCAAAAAAAAAAAGCATCAGGTGTGAATAGGACCTTAGAATTAATGGTACAAGCGTGTCACATGTTTTGCTGCAATTTTGGAATCGCAGACATAATTACACAATTTCAATATGGAAAAGTGTAAATGGGGATTCAATCAGCTATTTTAAATAAACAAAATCTCATATTTATATGTATTAGGATACCTTACTACTGGGCACAACCAGTTAAGATGCACTATGTCAAACACTGTGCACTTTCAAGCTTCAGGAATAAGGACTTCTGACTTTTCTGTGACTCTCCTGATCTTTATACTTCATATTTCTAGAGTGGTGACTCACAAAGTATAGTGCACTCAACAGCCAGTCAAGCAGCAGTCTCCGTAGAAGGTCAGCAATGACAGCCTTTATTGTTTTTCCATAGCAGGTTTACTTTAAGATAAAGTTAAAACTTTTCCATGGAAAAAATTCTATATGGTAAAAAGTTGTCATGAATAGTCATTTATCAAAATAGCTAAAATCATATCCTGTGAGTACTATCATTCACTTCTCCGGCTGTCTTGTTGGGGGATATATGAGGATAGAATCATATATCTCAGTAACAGATCACACCAAAACCTGGCATTACCAAAGACTGCTATTTCCTTTCAGATCTGAATCATCAAAGTTCATCAGGGAAAATGTCAGTCCACTAAATAAAATAGCTGAAATCAGAATACATCAGTGCAGCCAATTTAGACTTCTTTTCAATTTTTTTTCCCTGTGATGTGATAGAGGAGAAGGTGAGAGTTTTGTGAGGGAACAGTCAGTGAACCAGTGGGAACAGAACTAGTGATTCATAGACACTGATTATTTAATTGCCTATGCCTGGTAGTTGCTGAAATCAGCAGATGAACTGAAAGGAACTGCTGAGTTAAATAAATACATGCATAAATAATTTGCTTACAAGCAGCACCATGCAAGAAGATTATAATGCTAGAGAGCTTGTCATGGATATTTTATTAGTTTTACACTTAGCGAGGTTAGAGGGGCAACTATACTTAAAGTTTTTAGTGCAATTAAAGTGAATCAATATTTTTGTTTTTGGTGTTGATCGATATTTTAAATCTTTAATAATGTTATTATAGTGTTAAAATGCCTTCTCCCTGGACAGGAGGTTGATAAATGTATGGTGAAATATTTATAAAGAAGGAGAATACATTTTAAAACTCAGATAGTTAAAACAATGTCTGAGTTTTTATACAATGAAAAAAATATACTTCAAATAAGAAAAAAAAACAAACTTGATTTAATAAAGCTGGCTTCCAAATGTTTTGAGACAATGATCTGGAAAAAGCATACAGATCAAATTACATGCACACCTCTGTGTTTCATGTGGTGTAATGCTGGCATTTTACACACGCTTTACATTCATTCCTATGAAGGTGGCATTTTAGTGAGAAAGAGATCAAAACTTGACAGATCTGAGACTCAGAAAATATTGAGTAACATCTGGTTATCATGGCCCTTCCTCATTTGATTTTTGTTGAAGGTGTTTAGACCCCTATCTGCACTATGTCTACTTCTATTTTTAAGGATCTTTGGCATTTAATATTACACTATAAGGTAGAAAGGACCTAAAAGGGCTTTGGTGGAGATTTAGGAAAGCAGGTGCACACAGAATCTATTGCAGCTCTGCATCATAACCAATCGGCTTCAAACTTCAGCTTGTTCAATAACACTTTGACAATTAGCCCTGATTTGCACCAGTGCAATTTGACCATTCCAAATCATGTGATAAATTGCACCATTTCCCAGCAATGGAGCCATTCATATCTGGGTGACTCTGACTCTAGAAGTTCTGCAGATAAAGGGTGTGCAGACAATGCTGAACCCACAAAGTTACAAACCATGATGAAGGGAAGGGTTTTTTTTTTGCAACCAAAATGCATTAGCAGTATTTTAGTTCCAAACAAGAAATCAGTTTATACTCTTCTACCATTTGGTCTGGTACTCCTTCTGTTGGTACTGTAACTGTTTATGGTTGTGAACTGAGACATTCTTGGATAGTTCAGATCACAGACACATTGTACAGAGCTGATCTATGTGGCTCTGTATTTTGTGATCATTGTGACCTGTATATTACAATTCCAAAAAATTGCAATAAAAAAATAAAATTACATACTTTTTAAAGGGGCCATTTTGGATTGGTTTGCACTGGTCTGGAATTTGTATTTGGTATGCTTTATATTTTTAAATATAGGAGTCAGTTTTAGAAATAAAAGATTTTTTCAAGCAGATAATGCAATTTCTCCAGAGCTGACTTTTTTACTTCTGCTGCTGCAAAAAAAATGTAAAATACATGTAAACAAAATTAAAAAGCCCCCCAAAAAATAACACTGATGATGCAGAAGGAAAAACACCTGTGACTCAGAAGGCGGAACAGCAATTAGGGAGAAAACTTTTTCTGCTGCTAAATTTAAAAAAAGGAACCACTGCTGGTGTAGAAGGAAAAACCGCTGCAAAACAGAAGGGGGGGAAGCAATTATGCCCTAAATAATTTGCTGCAAAAAAAAAAATAGAATCATTGCTGACACAGAAGGAGGAACACCTGTGACACAAAAGGAGAATTATGCCCTAAATTTTTTTACTGCTGCAGCAAACAAAATGAAATTACATTAAAAAAAATTAAGTAAGCAAAAAAGGAAACCACTGCTGATGCAGGAGGAACACTACACTGCTCTTTACAACAGTACATTACAGTACAGTACACTACACTACTAACACACTACAGAAGGCTGCTGTGCAAGCAGCCTTATATAATGTGGGGGGTGGACTTCATGAGACATAATTGGCCAAGGTCACTGTGACTTTGGCCAATCATGGTTCTCACAGTGCATTGTGCTGTGGGTGGCCAAAGTATTGCAACTGATCTGTGGTCAGGTGCATTGCTTTGGGCAATCATGGTTCTCACTTCGGTGAACACACAAACAGTTGGCATTCCAGGATATTAGCATTTTCAAACCCAGAGATCAGCAATGGCAATTTAACTTTCCATTAAAGCAGGTGTAAAATCCAAAAGGGTAACATTCAGTTTGCTAATTACTCATTATTGTATATAGTTGTAATTTTTTGCTTTCATAAAGTGCTGTTTACCTCTTTGTTATCCCTTCTTTGCATCTCATCATTGCAGATACCCTCCAGACTCTTTCAGTTACTTCCTTTTTACATGTCAGGTATTTATTACCATCTGCGTCTCTTTGGTTTTCCTGATGTGAACAGAGCTGTAAGGGATAATCAAAACATTGTCACCAGAACAGGAATCGAGTGGAAATATTCCAGTGGGGAAATGTGTTCCAGTAACACAGTCTAAACCATAAATATTGGATATTGTGATATTTAGGGGTTTTGCTCAAGTGTCGTTCTTCCCAGGCAGTTCAGTCCAGCCAGAAAATATTGCTTTAGGGCTTGATGGGCAGCTCTTATTCACAAAGAAAGTAAACTTTTCAATACAACTAATTCCCTCACAGAGGTTTCCACCATTAATTCAAACAAAAAAATTACATCAAGCCTCCTTTCTTCCTCTCACAGTGCTGCTGCTCAGTCTTCAAGCCTAGGCTTTTGGTCTGGTCCCTTAGACTATCTCTCAGTACCATTGTGCTCACGTGCCAACTCTGTATATCTTTCTCTTGCACTCTCTAGGAGCTCCCTCAGCTCTTTCTGCACTGGCCAATGCCCTGTCCTCTGGGCCTCTGGCAGGGAACCTTTTGTCTCTTGGGTGAAGCCCTGAATTTCTGTCAAGCCATTATTATAAGGGCTGTGCAAATCTGTACACACCTCCTGCAAGTGTCTGGTAAGATCTGAAATGTAGGTTAGAAGCTTCATCCCTCCCAAGACTTTCTGAAGCCTCTGGACTCCAGAACCCAATCCAGGAATGACACAACCTGGAAAAAACTTGAAAACCACGTTTCTCCATTCAACAGATATTTCAAAGCCACTCAGTCTATACCCTTGAATACTCTGTGTTGTGTGCGATTTATCTCCTTTTACATGGTAGCAGGACACAGCACTGTCACAATTTACTTAAAAAATTGAAAACTACTTTTGAAATTACATTCACAGGTACTTATATGAAATTAAATTGGTTTGGGTTTATATATACTTTCATGAAAAAAAAATACAGTATGCATCTGTAAATTTCTAGGTTTACTAAAGCTATACATTTTCTGAATGTTATCAAGGCTACTGAACTCTGGTGGAAGCTTTTGTTTTATACCTAAACTAGAGAGAGGCATCCAACCCCAGGTGATAATGTGTTTTCAATGATCAACCGGTTTTCATTAGCAAAGATAAAAAAAGTGTAACAAGTCAGCATCAGTGTTCTACATAATTTTTGCCTAGCATTATTTGTGAATCAACTAATTTTATTTTGTGTGCCAGATGATATTTTGTAAGCCCTGCATCAGACTAATAGTGTTATCTAATTAAAAATGTACAACATTAAAAGTGATTTCCTTTTTTACTTCACCAAGAGAAACTGTGTTCACTTTGAACACTCAAATATATGCAAAGAAATAAAAATAGGTGTTTTCTTTACTAATGATTAGGTAAAAAGATACTTTTTGACTAAATCAGCTCCATATGCTCAGATTGGTGTTTTAACTATAAAATGTTTGCACAGTAGTATACTGTATGTAGATATTGAGTCCTTGGGCACACCTTTTGAGCTTTGTTTCATGAAGATTTTATGCCGGGCTACAAAGTGAATTTGCTGAAAAATGAAAAAAAAGGAACTTATCTGAAACATGATTGAATGTTTGAAATAAACATAAATTCTCCACAGTGTACCCCACTTAAGCAAATCAAGCTCATGAATGATCTTGATTATCCATCTCAGACCTTTAGATGCTTTACAGCACCAGGAAAACAATCCCACCACTTACATACACACACACAAACAGATTAGCATATTTAGCTCTAAACCTCATGAGAACAACATTATAAAGGGAAACTCCAACAGAAGACAACTTTTAAACATAAAACCAAGCTTAGAGCAATGTGCTGTAGCACACAACCACATGATGTAATACAAAAATAAAAAAAGAGCAAAATTACTTTCAGTGTATTATGCAGTATATTATTTCCTTTTTTTCATTTCACTTGCCTTTTTCGTGTCTCTCCACAAGTACATACAGAAAAAACTATCCGTTAATGTCAAAAAAGGGTTTAGATAAACTCTAATACTCCTAGGGACGCTTCAAATTGTCATCATTTATTCACACAATTTGAATCTTAAATTCTACAGTAAACAGAATGCACTATTATCTTACAATAGTTATTCTTTAAGACCAGGGAATCAATTGATCATGAGCAATTAATTAAATTAACACGCTTGAAACTGTAAAGATTTTACTTTAGATTATTTTGTTACACTTTATTTGATAAATCTCACTCAGAAAATCTGGGTTTATTTGGCTTAACTAATGATTTTGTGAAGATCTAGATTTCAATGTATGCCTCTATTATAAATGCAAAAGCAGTTTATTTTTAAGTCAGTTGATAGAAGTAGGCCTTTTTTGTGCTGCAAAAATATACATACTGCTCAGCTTTGGAGTTTTCAATTAAACAGATTCACATTTTAATGCAGTACATGGTAATCACATTCTCTCACTATTTTATCCGCAGGCTTTAAAAGTACAAAATGAATTAATTACTTATTAACTTTTCATATAATAAAGTGTGTTGAACCTACCGAGGAGTAGATGAAAATTCATGAATACTTTCATTTTAATTTAAAATATGTGAAGAAGTGAGACTGTTGAAGCTAAACACTAAGGATCATGTATACTGTTATCAAAACATGGGTCAAGTGTTTTGCTAAATTGTAGTAGAGATATAGCTACAAGCTATTCCTGTTCTAGTTGTTTTTTTGACACTTTGTTCTAAATGGGAATAACTACAATACACAAATTATTGGGGCTGATTTACAAAGGCTAGTGAAAAACTACAAGGATGATTTTAGTATCACAAGTTTTCTACTAAAATTGCCTTTATGAAATTGCTGGAGTCAATAGCCAATGTAACAATTGGCTCCCTATGGTGTAATCTATATGGTATCATGTAGCAGCAATTATAGTAGTTACAGAAAAATGTACATAACACAATTAAATTCTATTAAATTCTATTGTGTAGCTTGCACCAAAGGAAGCCATTTCTTCTATCAGGTAGTCATTGCTCTCTATTTAAAAATCAGCTACCAAAGTTAGGCATGAAGGATTTGCACAGTGCATGTATGTTACTTTTGCCTTGGTTCCCTTTTATTGCCTATCGAAATATTTCTTATTCCATTCAGACATTCTTATATTTCTCACATCGTAGTTACAATGCATTGTAAAGTGAATAAAAGTTAAATGACAACTGTACCCCTTATCTTAATTTCACTTACAGTGTTGCTAAACCCAGAACCTTGCATTCACTATATCTGATTTCCCACAGTACACACAACATGGAAGTACAATTTTAGTAAATATAAACTACTAAATACCCTTTCTCATCAGCAGTTAGAGCAGTCTTGTGACTTGTATCAGTGTTCAACAGAGCACATGGTAAAATATAGAGAAGTCAGTGGTTATTAAATACAACCAAAAGAATGCTTTATCAGTTTAAAAATAATATAAAATTCATTTGGATACAGTGTTGCATGAATGAATATGACAGGCACCGCCCGGCGGAATCTCCAGTGATCCACAGAACGGGATTCCCCAGAACGTGGAGTCTAAGTCCCAGTCTGCCTTTTCACCAGAACCCCTGATGGTGGGGATGGACTTGGTGCAAGACTGAAACCAGGTCGCGACCCCTGAATGCACCCAACTGTGGTAGAGGGGTCCTGCCGAGGGTACGTGCTGGGGGGTGAGCCTGCTGTGAAGAGGCTTACAAGTCCAGGTCCCGTGCGGGATGGATGGATGACAGTCCGGAATGAGCGTAGTCAGACTAGCTGGGTCGTTAACGGTGGAGGCAGTAGACAGAGAGCAGCCGGGTCACGAGCCAAGGTTCAACAACGGGGGGTCAAATAGTAATATAACAACAGGCAGGAGAGTAGTCAGGGACGAGCCGGGGGTCAGAGCATGAGAAAGTCAGGACAAGCAGGATCGGCAATAGGAACACACTTCAGAACACGAGTACAGGAACTAGACCTTGCGGCAACCTAGTCACCGTCTGGCCAGTTTAAATAGTGCACCCTGCACCGTCATTGGTGTAATTGCTGCCGCCAGCGCCCAGGTCCTAGTGCCTGCACATTAGTGCACCTAGGCAATCTGCGTATGTGCAGACCTGTGCGCCGCTGCGAGACCCGCAGTCCCTGACAGAGTAATTGAGTAATAAAACTATTGCAGCACTAAAAACAAAATGGCCTGGTAATGAAGGGGCTTATGAGGCTAGTACTCAAGCAATTAAAGAGGAAAACAGGTAAAACAATCCTATACATCTATTATACAGTTAGTCTTTACTAATAAACTTGTGTGCATCTTGTGTATGGTTCCGTAAAATGATCCTAAATACACTTAATTAAGAAGATATTTCATTCTTGGTTTTTATTTGGTGGTGGAAAGCTCCAGATGAAGGATCCTGAATGTTGTGGATGAAAATTGAGGTGTAATTTAAGCATTTGTTTGCCAGCTGGAGAGCATTGTGTGTGCTGCTCAATGGAAAAGTGAGGTATCTCTTCAGATGTATTTGCTATGGTGAGTTCCTGAGAGAGACCATGTGACTTTGTGCTACAGAAATGCGAGCAGCCCGTATGAGTTGATATCTTGAAGTTGAAATGCTCACTAGTTCCGTTTGTTGTAGATGACAGAGTTTACAAAACCATGACCTCATCAGTCCAAACCTACTCATGGTAAAATAAAGGAGATGATTTTGAATACCTCAGCAAACTGAATAACTGTCAAATGACGTTTATGTTTGAAGATGAATTTTACATTTTGTATCAGTCTTTCCTTTATAGTCTATTGTGATAGTTTTTTCCTGAGTTTTAGTTCACAGATTTTCATCCTGATAAGTGCACTTAATGGTAAAATGTGCTAAAACAATACCTGACACCATCTTTTGAGAAAAAATTTATGTCTTCAGAGGATTAGAGTGCACACTGGAAGATTCACCTTCTGTAAGAGGTCATTTAACCATGGAGTCAAAGGGCCATGTTTTTTCTGAGACAGTTAACTATATAAAGGGACAATCATCGCTGGGCATTACTGCAGCCCCCTTTCCAGAAAGTGAATTCCGTCTTTTAGACCAGTCATCAAAAAATATGTCCATTGCAAATTGCCCAATCTGGTTAATTTTGGCCAGACTGTCTGATCATCTCATATCTATGAGTAGCTTCAGAAAAAACCTGACAATAAAGAAGAAAGACTGAATAAATATCCCCAGAACATAATCTGGGTACCAGGACTGTCTGAATTATGAACCATTGCCTGAGATCTGTCTTCTTTCTTCCTGATGAATATGCATAAACAGAAATTCTCAACCTACCTAAGCACAATTTTTTATGGCCTAAGCTGGGATCATACTCCTATGACCTAGCGAACTGAGATGTCTTTGACCAACATTAGCATTAAAAAAAAATACAATAAGACATTGGCATTATCAAATCACTCTCAGGTACCACTATCTAAGGTTTTTCCCTAAATCATTGTTATTATTCCTATGTAGATGTGGGGAGCAGACAGGCACGTGAAGCACCACTTATATGGGATGGAAAACAGAAACAGGTAAAGAAAGCTGTTGGATATGAGCCCAGTATCACTCTCTATCACAAGACAAAAATGCTATCAAGTTTGCCACTATGATTCAGGAAAAGCTAGATATTGCCTTTAGAGCTTGTTCACACCAGTTGCATTGAGTTGCGTTCACCTGCACTGATCAATGCAGGCACAAAGCATGGACACCAAGAAAGGAATTACTTTGTATGTGTCCTGTTTACACCATATTGTGTATTGGTGAGCATTGCTTAAAATGCAACATGTCCACAATGTATAAAAAGACAGGAAAACTGGCTTGCATTGCATTGATGCCAGTTGACATAAGTGTGTATGAATTCATCCTGTGCATATCATCTGTTCCTTTAATGCGTATATTATAATCTGGTTTATAAATTGTCTGATTATTGGAATACATAGGATTAGGGATGGGGCATGAGGCAGTGCAGGGTGTGCACCAAACCCTATCTGTTCATGGATTGAAAATCAGAAAAAGGAATCAGGCTGTTTACCCAAGTGAACCTCCTGCTGCAATACTACCAATAAAATGACAATGTTTTGGTTGCTATGATGCACAGTGTCATTGGCTGCTAGGAGGAAGACAGCCACCAGCTTCATTGCAACACTGTCCCACTGCCTGCCAAGCAGGCAGCTTTGTTTACATTCAGCCAGAGGGGCAGGAGCTGTCATTCATAGTGAGGAGTCTTTGGAGAGATTATTATAATGTTAGGTCTGCATATTTTTTTCCAGTAGGTGGTTGGACATGTTTGTTGTTTGTGTGATGTTCTATCATTAAATCTGTAAAATTTGGCAGAGACCCCATGCTTTTTTGGGGGGTCCCCTGTTACAATCATGTGAGGCCCTCATCAAGAATAAAAGTTGGTGTACAGATTTTTAGGGGGAACCCTGTGCAACTTTTTTTCTTAATGGGGATCACCCTTAATATCCATAACAGACCCTAATACAGGATAAGGGTCTGGTACAGTTTTACTGCATTCCCCTCAAGCATACTATTTAAAGGAATTTTTAATTTGAATGTTACCCTTTAAGCCTTATTAAAAAACAATCTGGCAGGGAAATGTAAAATGTTGTTTAGCAGTCAGCAATTAAAAATGACATTTTCTTAAATTTCATTTTAGCTGTAGTACATCCTACAGATGCACCACTTCACTGGCTGGTTTAAGGATTCCTCAAGAATGGTATATAATGTAATTGCACATTTTTAATGTTGCCATTAAAGCAGGAGCTGCTCCCTGCCAAACAGTTTTTTTTTCATTGATGCATGTCCCTCCTGGCAGTGCTCAATTTCCCATAATATTTGTCTGACAATCCCTAGAAAAAAAAAAAGAAAACATGCTCTCAGATCTACACAGTAAAATATTACACTACTCAGAGCAAAGCTGATGAAAGGGAGGACATCCCAGAGACATGTCCCTTCCAAAGATTGGGCCACTGTGATGTTGATCAAGGAGGAGGTGTCAAGGTTCTACCTTTTCCCAGAGGTTATGCTGCTCCATGTGCTGGCATCCATCTTGGGTTTCTGCACAGCATGGTGGGAGCCTTTTATGCTTTCAGGCCTCTGCGGTCCATCCCCCAGAGGGGTGTGGTTGAGCACATTTAAGCCTGTTGTCTGCACGTGGTCTTTGCATTCGTGCCCTGTTTGATAGTGTTGTTGCAAGCTCTTGTTATACTCTCGTGGCTCTCCTGGAAACTGACTCGGCTTTGTCTAAGACTATTCTCAGCCTTATCCCTTTATCTGACCTCCCGTTGCTGAACCTGGCTTGTGACCTGTGTATTCTTGTCCACCGTTCTGTACTGTCTGTCCCGCTGTTATCGACCCAGCCTGAACGACTACGCTATCGTTCTTTCTGGTTCCTACCAGCTATACGCCATTGGCGGTGGCAATTACCGCAGCTGGGGTTTCTCAGGGGCCGCGACCTGGTCCCTGGCTGTGTCAAGTCCATCCCCACCATCAGGGGCCCTGGTGAAGGCATCAACAGCAAGGCTCTTACTTTCCATTCATCATACATCAGCATCAGAGGTTGGTCATCAGCTCTGAGGAAAGGGATTCATCCCCGAAACGCGTCAGCCATTTGACCGCACTGACAGTGAAAACACCTTGCCTGCCGTTGTGGCCATTGTAATTTTTCTATGCTTTTTAGATACATGCTTCGCCTGTGAGTATGTTTTTATTATTCTTTCACTCCTACAATAAACCTTGGATAATGCACTAGGTGTGTGCGCCACCTGTTTTCTCTCTGCCCTGGTGAAGGGCAGCCTGGGGCTTAGACTCCGCGCCCTGAGGGACTCCGGTCTGTGGGTGGTGGTTGTCGTCAGTTGGTGCGTGACCCTGCCATTAGGCCTGCCTGTCTATTCCACAGCTCCGGCCCTGACAGGAGGGACTTATATGACAATGGCCAGTGTCGCTGCTCTGAGCAGTGCAAATCATCCCAACAGGAGAGTTTCCTCTCCATTTGCTCCCGCTAGGCTCTCCCCACTGTGTAGTCTGTGATTACAGCTGTTTCCTTTCCAGCTGTGATGCATTATGCTTGATCATTCCCCATTTAGTGAGTGCATTTATTTATTATTGCCTTTAATAAACATTTCCTTGCTTTTACACTACCATTAGAGGCTCCTGTTGCTCTGGGTTCTTTGTTTGTTTGTATGACAATCCTTTGCCTATTAGCCTTGAAAATGGAAAAATTGATTTTCAAGATTTGCCTCCCATTGACTTTAATTGGGTCCACATTAAAGTTTGCAATTTGCAGATTTTTTAAATGTGTTCACCAAACCTGCCCTCAAATCGAACCCAAGTACATTTACTTATTGCTCCATAGGATTATGAATAATTTATTAACAGTAGTTTTACCAGCTGAGTGTCAAATGTATGTCACTGTTTGTTCTTTCCCAGCTATATATAAATTGATTTTCTGAACAGTATGTAACAGCATTTATAATATGTTTAAACATCTTGTAAATACTTGTTTTCATTTTACAAGATTGACTTTTGATAGCTATCAAGATCAGAAATACTAAAGCACATAATGCAGAGTCTAACTGAACAACAAGTTGTCTGACCGAACTTCAAGATTATGGATGTTTTAAGCCTCTTTCAAATGAGCGAACCAATCTGTTCTACCTGTCCCTTTTTCAGGCGGACCCGATCGGACTATTCTTTGCCCTCTGTGGAGTGATGGATTGTAAAGGGACGTGCTTGCAACTGATCTAATCCACTAAAAACAGATGGATAGGGGATAGTTCCCTATCCGTCTAGGGGACTGAATTGGATGACAGTCGGATGTACAGGTGGTCCGATGACATCCAACCACACATAGTAGAAAGTGGGCTGTGTCTGCTCTGCATAAACGGAGTGGACACAGACCTGTCATCCGCCTGCTCAGAGGAGATAAGCAGACAGATCCCCCGCTGAGCAGGCGGATCTTCTTGCAGAGTGCAACCATGTGAATGGGGCTTTAGGTTCCAGTTTATGTATGTTTGTGGATATTCTAATACAGTGATTGACAGGTAGCTATAGGGCATGAAAACTGAAGAGTGAATTTTTCATAATTATAACTTTTTATTGGAGACCCCATGAGGCATTCATTGATGACATATAGTAAATCAATACATGCCTTGCTACTATACAATCCTACAAATGCAACAAATAGGCAGTTGAGTGTGCACAAAATTCAAAAGACCCTGGTTTTGATAGAAGCAGTGTATGTCACAGCTAGTTAAAGCTGATATCTCCAAATGTGCTGTTAAATTCAGCATTACATGAGTAAAAGCTGGGATGTTGATATCCTTCATTCAACATTTTTACTGAAACTATCTTTGAAAATAGAGACTATATATTCCTTTGCAACATGTATATTCTACAAATCTACTGTTGTCTGAACACCATTTCTTTTTTTTTTTTCTGTTTTGCGATTGGCTCATGCAGGTGCCTAGGTTGTGTTTAAAGTTTATACTGCTTATATTTTGCTTTCCCTGATTTATTCCTCCCCCCTTCATCAACTTGCAAAATATATTTTTACATAAAAACTTGTTTGTTTTTATGATGTTTCCTATTTTAGATCTAGTGATGTCATCACTGGATTTTTGTGCTTCTCTATACAATGCATAAAGATAATAGCTAGAGTGTGGGGTTGTACATAATTTCCTAAAAATAACAGGCTGCCATAGGCAATGACCACATATGATACTGATTCTACATGATTGAAAGAACTGAAATCCAATGAACAAAAGGGGCAGGCCAGGGATGGTATGGCTGGGTATAGAAAGAGATGGATGATGCTGGACATTCCCCAGGCAGGAAATAGTGTCATAAACATTCCCCAGGCAGGAAATGACACAGGTTCAATTTGATGTGCTGCTTCTTCTAATGCTTACTGTGAGAAGCTTATAGTGTGAAACAAAATATGAATAAGCAATTTCAGTACAGAAGAGAAACCCATACAATTACACAACTGAAGGTCAGAATCAAATTCAGTTTTAAGAAGACTATCTTCTGAACATTCAACCATGAAACAATACAAAGAAGAGAACTTCTGTCAAAGAACATCTTGTTTCAAAAATAATTTGAACTGAAGAAAAATAAATAAGTATATAAATAATTGAAATGAATAAAAAGTGAAGATTTGAGAAGATGCAGTCAGGTTAAATGACTAAGTGGTTTTGAATACCTCTCTGGTCTCTGATGCCAAGATCTGAGGTATTGAATTACCAGATTTACAATTTATTAAAGTGATTGTAAACCCAAAAATTGTCACCCTTACTCTGTGAAATGGTTTTGCACAGAACAGCCCCCTGCTGGCACTCCTGGCTCTTCCCCCTGCTGAGTGCCCATCATAGCAAGCCACTTAAAATAAAATTAAATTAGTACTGCACATTACTTATTTTTGAATACTAAATGTTATACATACCTTCAACTCACCAAACATTCAATAATATATACAATAGTGTCCAGGGGCTGACTGACAATTCAAGGGGCCCCCAGGCAATAGGGGATCATGGGGCCCCTGTGTCCTTGCCCAAACTCAAAAAAGCCTATGAAAAAGGTACCAGGGGCATCTCATGGGGCCCCCTACTGACCCTGGGCCCTCGGGCAGTGCCCGAGTTTCCAAATGGTCAGTACACCCCTGATAGTGTCATAAACATGCGTACAAGTAATAGAAAAAAAAACTTTATTATATACAGTATAATAGTATTAGTATTGCTGCTTACACTTGCTGTGTTCCCACAAGTGAAAAAAGTAAATAGGATAAACTAAATTAGTTCAGCACAGTACTTATTTATGAATAATAAATGTACTATAATATAAACAATATTTCATTGCAAAAAATACAAGTTCTTCATAATCATGACACACAAAGATCTACCAAATTTCCACTGTGACAGTTAAACATGTATTCCATCACTGGTGTATATCCCTTCACCAACGTACTTTTGCTCTCACCTTATATTTGCACCTAAAGAATCCCTGCTGTATGTCCCTGGTATTTTAAAAACTCTGAAAGCAGTAAATGAAAAATGAAAACTTCCAGATTTTTAGATACATTTTTGCATACGTTTGATTTTCACCATTTTGCAAAATGGCACAATTTATAATTGACAAATATTTATTAATTATTAACTTAATACAGGTTAAGCTTTTATAATTAGTAGAAATGTAATAGGAATTTTGTAAAATGTGTTGTGTTTCTATCTGCTAATAATGATTTTAGTGTATTTTTAGCAAAAATACCAATTTGATGAACATTTGCGCAAATATCACGGAGCCTTGAAAATCAGTAGCCTCTTTTTTTATTCTACCTGTCATGCGCTTTCAGAAAATACATGGTTTAGAGGGTCTTTTACAAACTCTGAAAGTGAAAAATGAAAACCTTAACATTTTTAAAGAGATTTGGTTATTTGCATTTTTGCGTACGTTCAATTTTCATCATTTTGCAAAAATGGCACAATTTAAAATTAAAAAATATGTGTTATTAACTCAATACATGTTAAACTTTTATATTTAGAAGGAATTTTGTCAAATTTGCTATGTTTTTATTTGCCAATAATGATATTAGAGTATTTTCAGCAAAAATATTGCTTTGATAAACATTTTGTGGAAATATTGCAGAGCCTTAAATATCAGTAGCACCTTCTTTTTTTTCTACTGGTTAGGTATTTTCAGAAAATACATGGTTTGGGGAGTCTTTTACAAACTCTGAAAGCTGTAAGGTAAAAACTAAAAGCAGTCCCAAAAATTCTGTATAAATTCCATATGATGCCTGTAAAGCTTCCAGGAATGTATTTTATAATAATTAAAAAAATGCTAAGAAGATATATCTGCGGAAATAAAAAACCTAGAATAAGCTATGAAGTTCTATGTAGAGATAAAGATAATGGAAAGAGATATTATAACTCAGTAATGTTAGCACAAATTTTTGATTGGACACATAATGCAATGGGGAAAAGTTGGATAAACATAGAAAATGCACTAAATGAGACACAATTGAGTAGGATAGTATGGTTGCCAAAATATATATACGAAATGTTTGAAAAATATGGGATATAGTTCACAAACAAATGAGATGGGAATTTAAATCTATGGTGATGCCTATAGTGGACACAGATTATTTTCCACCTGGAAAAGAAAGTATTTCGGGTAAATGGATAAGGAAAGGAGATGCACAATTAAGGGACATAATGAAGGTGGAAGAAATATGTTCCTTCTGAAACTGAAAAATAGAAATGAGTTGTTAGCTAGATTGGATGAGTGGCGATATTTTCAATTAAAACATTTTGTAGGAAAGCTCCTTAGGCCTTTAAGGGCAAAAGCTGAGTGAAACCCGTTTAAACAAGTACTTAGTACATGGGGGGATGAGAAACATGGGACTTCTAGAATTTATAAAATTCTCACTAGAATAATGGGTGTCACCAGGCCTTATAGAGAAATGGGAAAAGGAATTATGTATATTACTAGATGAGAAAAAAAGAAAGAAGATTTATAAATTAACACTTGGGATTGTAAATATGAAGGTGGTGGAAATGAACTATAAATGTTTTTAGTGAGGTGGCATATTACACCCAGTGTAGCACATAGACAATGTAGGGATAATTCACCTTTGTGTTGGCATGGATGTGGGATAAGGGGCACAATGGCACACATATGGTGTGAGTGTCCTAAAATTCAAGAGTATTGGGAGGGAATAATTCACCAGATTCAGCAGATAACGGGGATAAAAATTTCAAAAGACCCAGTGACATGTCTTCTACATGGAACCAAGTATACAGTGGAAAAATATAAAAACTTAGGGTTATATTATTTTATAAAAGCAGCAAAGGGTTTGATATCCAAATTCTGGAAAGAACAAGAGGCACCAAAAATAAAGGACTGGATAGGCAGGATGGACGATATGTATAGAATGGAAGAACTATATCATATAAACGAAGATAAAATGGGGATATTCCATAAAAGGTGGGAAAAATGGGAAATTATAGAAATAGAGGACATCCTGGGGTCTTCCATGTGAGGTGAAGAACAAGGAGCTAGGAAAAATGGGGGGGGGGGATTAGGGATGGATTTTTTGTATGGAGAGTAGTTAAAATTGTATATGGATTGTGTATGTAAATGTACATAATGACTTAATGATAAGAGAGCCTATTACTTTTAATGTATGAAATAGCTGTAATTGGAAAAAAATTAATAAAATAGTATTAAGAAAAAAACTAAAAGCAATGGAAGAATTGCAAAAATGGTCTGGCCAGCTGGGTTTAAAAGTGGAGCACAAGGCCTGTCAGCAAATGGGTTAAAGAAGAACCTGTCATGATAGAAACAAAGAAACAATGAAGCTTACATTGCGTACCTTTCCTTCTCAAAGTGTTAGTTTTTTTTACATATCTTTTTAATAGTATGATATATATATATATATTCCATATTATTTCTCTTATAATAATGTTTAATATGAATTGAATGCATTCATATTTATTAAATGTGCTTTTTGGAGACTTTGTTATGTTTTTCTTGCAAATCTGTTAACAACAATTGTTCTCCATGACCACCTCATGCATATTTTATATGATGGAGAAAACTAAACCAGGTGTGAATTTTAAATAATGCAAGACCTGTAGTCATTTTATTCTCTATATTTCAATATCTTCAAAGCTGTAGATAAAGAGATTCAACATTAATTTAGCTGATCCATGGCATGCAGGAGATTTCATTGAATCAAGTATAAACTGAAAAATTTCAAAACATGCAAGCGAGAAAAACGTACTGGTCTGTTTTCCTGTCAATTTACTGAATCCAAATTGCAACTTATTTAAGCTATTTATGACACCATAATATAGTGGAAAATGAGTGTATATACAATTCTGTACTACAAGCTGAACTCCAAGCATTAATAAAACATTACAATTTAATCCTCATATTTATTACTAAAAGAATCCTTAAATATGTTTTTAAATGCCACTAATATAGGTACCTGAATATGAATTTATATTGATTTTCTTTAATTTCCCAGAAGACAGAGGGCAAATCAGGCTCTACTGTATTAGAAAGCATTCTCAATCTAATACTGGGCTCTTTCTGACAGCAAGGTGCAACAGAGAGAGAAGATTGATGACCAGATCAATATAGAGATACTCTTTCATTGTTTAGTCAGCAGGCTGGGCTCAGTTCAAGCTGGGGTTGACAAACTTCAAAGAGGTTCAGATACCCTGAAATCATTGAGAGCAAAATCTTTCAAAGCAAAAATGCCCATTTTATATGTAACAGGCAAATGGTTGTAAGAAACTAACTATCATGGGGGTGAGCACTGAACTGGAGAACATATACCAGTGAAAAATAATTAAAACTGTATCCTACAGTAAGAATTAAAAATGAATAGATTCCCCACAAAATGCATACTAGACCATTTGAATCTGGTGTGGATATTAAGGGGTATCCCACACAAAAAAAAGTGAGGTCAGCCTAAAATCCATACTAAACCCTTAATCCAAGCATGCAGCCTGGTCGGCTAGGAACTATGGGCATTAGTGTGCACCCAACCCCTCCTGAACTATACCAGGACACATGCCTTCAACATGAGAGGGAGGTGTCTTGCAGGGGACACCCCCCTGGCAAAGTGCCTAGTCCCCATGTTGATGAGGACAAGAGCTTCTTCTCCAAAACCCCACAAAAAATGTAGCCTAGAAATAAAGACATGCAAGCATTTGAAATGTTATTTATTAAAAAAAAATTAATTCTAGAAAAAACTATGATAACCCATCATCCATCATGGTGCATGCTGACCCACTGAAATAAAAGTCCAACAGACCATAATGTTCGTAAAGGTGGTCCCATCTTATACATTTTCTACAACAGCGGAAAATATCGGGATTCTTACTGTCCTTAGACATATATAAAGCCTTTGATTCTATATCCTGGGAATATCTGCGGTTTGTGCTGTCTTGCTGGGGTTTTGGGGACTCTATTCTTTCTTGGATTCAAGCCTTGTATTCTTCCCCTTCGGCTTCTGTTAAATAGGCTGGGTATTTCTTAGATCCCTTTCCTATTTGGCGAGGTACGAGACAGGGATGCCCCCTGTCCCCGGCGCTCTTTGTCCTGGCGCTTGAGCCATTGGCTATGGCGCTCCAGACTGATTGTAATGTATCGGGGGTTCCATACGCTGGACAGGAGTTCAAGTTGAACCTTTTTGCAGACGATGCCCTCTTGACTCTCACTAATCCCCTGACAACGCTTCCAAATTTTCAACAGGTTCTGGAGCGCTTCTCTTTGATTTCGGATCTCTGTATCAATTTGAATAAGACTGTCGCGCTTAATATTACTTTGGCCTCAGATCTGGTTTCGCGCCTACAGTCCCACTTCCCTTATAAATGGGCCTCTTCTTCTCTTGAATACCTAGGCATTCGCTTGACCTCCACCTATGACTCAGTGTTTGCTGCAAATTACTAGCCATTGCTTCGCTCTGTGTCCTCTCTTATGCATTCTTGGCAATTTCCGCACCTGTCATGGATAGGACGGATCAATTCAGTGAAAATGACCATCTTGCCGAAATTGTTATACTATTTTCGCACCCTCCCAGTGTGGATTCCTCCTCATTTCCTTCGGTTGCTTCAGGCGAAGATTATGCGTTTTATCTGGGCCGATAAACGCCCCAGAGTTTCCAGAACTATGCTTTTTGTCCATAGACTCCAGGGTGGCCTTGGGGTTCCCAATGTAACTAAATATTATCAGGCAAGCCAGATCGCCCCGCTATCTATGTTGCATGCTTCCTTAGACATACCTCTCTGGGTCCTGCTGGAATTACCTAATTGTGCCCCTATTGCGATTTCGATGCTTCTATGGCTTCCCCCTGCCCTGCTCCCCATGGCACTGAGTCCGATTTTGCTCCATTGCTTACAAGTGTGGGACTCGGTACGTTACTCCAGTGGCCTAATGTCACCTTTCTTGCCTTTGCTCCCGATTTCTAACAACCCCCTCTTTCCACTGGGTTTAGATCAACCAAGGGCATTTTCTTGGTGGGTGGCCAACGGTTTTTCACAAGTACGATACTTTTTGACCTCTCGGTACTTCCCCACCTAGAATTCTCTTCGGGAGTCACGGGATGTGCCTCCGGCGGAATTTTTTCGTTACCTTCAATTGCGGCATTGGCTGCTCTCATTGTGGGGCACTTCTGTTTTCCGGTACCAGAAATCTGCCTTTGAACTGCTTTGCCAACAGCGTCCGGGTGACCCTTCTTTATGCAGCCTTGAATAGACGCTCATCACATACTTCTCTTTCATATGTCGTTCAGAGGGAGCACGACCTGGGAGTGGTTGTGGATCCGAAGGACTGGAATAGGGCCTGGTCGCTTATAGCTAAATGCTCTTTTAATACGACCACACTGGAGACGGCCTACAAGGTGTTGTTTTGTTGGTATTGGGTTCCGGCTCATTTGGCACAGGCGAACCTTGCCTCCAGTGATCGATGCTTTCGGGGTTGTGGCCATCGTGGTGATGTATTGCATATCTGGTGGTCATGCCTGAAGGCTGCTTCGTTTTTGGTCTCATGTGTTTGGCCTCCTTTTCACCTTGTTCCAGCTTTCTATACGACGGGATGCTCGGTATGCTTTGCTTCATTGTCCCATACCGGGCCTCTTGGCTCACCAGCAGAAGTTGGCTTCCTATTTGTTTTTGTCGGCCTCTAGAACAATTGCTCAGGCCTGGAAGAGCCCGTTTGTCCCTCTTCAGGGGTGCAGGACCGTATGACCGCTATGATGCTCAATGAACAGATGTCGAGTATCTGCAATGACTCCCATTCTAGGAAATTCTTGAAAATACGGGAGCTGTGGTTGCAATATACCTTTCCCACGCTCCCCCCGGCTAACCTGGGGATGTGATGTTGTTCGGCTTTGGCGTTCTTGGATCCCTGCTCTTGGTTTGGCTATCCTTTTTTCTTTTGTACTTCTCCTTCCTTTCCCCCCTTTTTTTTCTCTGTTTGTTTTGGTGTGGCAGTGGATAGCTGCCTTTAGTCTGAGTTATTATCAGTGTTATATTTATGTTTTGTTATTTAAGTGCCATTGATGGCCCCTGTGTGGGCGTATCTTTTGCCCTGTTGGTGTTAGAGCACTGATTTCTCTAATTTCTAGTTGCAATTGATAGCCCCTGCATGGGCGTGATTTGTTACTCCTGTGTTATTTGTTATAAATTAATAAAAACCATTGAAATACAAAAATCCAACAGACCAATCTTGATGGTACTGCTCACTGAAGGAAAGTACCCTGACTTGTCATCAACGATATAAGGGGATAGTAGTGACACCATTGCCAAAATATGGCCATGGCAATTTGTGGGTAATGTAATTGGCCATATATGGCCAGTGACCATATTTCGGGATCCCTGTTGAAAAAGTCCGGATGTGACAAAACGCGTCCGGGGCACGTGACGTGGTGACGTATTGACGTTTTTTCCGGAAGTGGCGGCCATTTTGGGTTCTGGAACACGTGGTTGTTCCAACCCTGGAGACTTCCACATTTGCCTGGCTCTCCTTCTGAGTGATAAGGGGTTTTAAAAAAAGAGTTACCGCCAAGGAGTGGGGTCTTTGTGGACTATCTCACTACATGGAAGCTGTTTTCATCAAATTTCAATGTCTATGGGAAATGGCTGGACAAGATAATAGAACTATGTTTGGAGGCATTCTCATCTATACTATGAATTCTATGCCAAGTTTATCTATGTTGGGGTAATTATTCACTTTTTATATTGTGTGCAGTGGAGTTACTAATTGAATTATTAACCCTGAGATCTCACGATTGCTGTGGCACTTTTTGATTTTGTATCTGCATGTGACACGTGTGGCACTTTATTTTTAATATTTGGGGTAATATACTATGTTGAGATTTTTTCTTTAAGGTATTTGAAGATTTTCTGGAATATACCACCAATCTGATCCGGGGAGAAAGATTAATTGGGAAATCAGTTGCAAAGATTTTTTTGGACACTTGGACTCTACTTTGGACTTTAGGTGTATGGGACTTTATATTTTTGCTTATTTACTTATTTAAGTTTGCTTACTACTATTATTATTATTTTTGTACTTCAGGGGAAGGAATGTTAAGAAACTTATTGGGGTTCTGGTAGAGGAAGTGAGTGCTAATTATTTTTATATTAAGCTCCACTCCTAGACACCCACAACCACTGGACCAGGACTCAACAAGAAGACAAGGTATTTTGCCAAGGGGTCCAACCTGGCAAGTTGCTCCATGTTAAAGGCATGTTAAAGGGTAGGGACATTTATGTCCCTACCCTTTCCTTGCCAGTCAGGCTTCATGCTAAGATATGGGTCTGGTATAGATTGTAGGGGAGACCTCTCACTGTTTTTTGCGTGGGGTTCACTCATAAAATACATACCAAACTTAAGGGACTGGTATTGAAATTAAGGCAGGACCTCCATTAGCATTTATATTAGATAAGAGTTTGTATAGATGATGAAAATCCCTAACTGCCCTTTTAGCAAACAAAAGTAAGCAGCCAGGAGCTGTCATTTACCACAATTTAAACTGTACTTTTTTTCTTTGTAAATTTAAATTTTTCTGCATTAGGTTGTATACATGGTACCCATCCAAAATCAAACCCAGGCACATTTGTCTCATCCCTATTAATGACCATAAAACATTTCATAATCGCTGTGACTAGTGCTCAGGGCAAATGTGTCTGTTGATAAAATGCTCTAACTAAAAAGTGATAGAGTAAAAATATAACAGTAAATATTCAGCAATGACATGGCAATGTTAATGTTAGGAGAGTGAGACATGCTCTTTTTTCAGCAGCACCCTCTGCCTTTCTCTTTATAGGTACGCCTATCCCTTCTTCCTCTTTCCTTCTACCACCCCCTTCCGCAAGGCACTGGGCCCTGTACTGATGATGATACCCCTCCACTTTGACTGGTCAGCAGAGTGCGATGTCATTGTGATTGCTAGGCAGCAGTTCAGAACTGCCTGTTCCATTCCCATCCCCTCTGATTATCTCCAGCACTGTGAAGCTTTATTTGAGTATCACAAGTAGAGATGAGCGAATTTCTCAAAAATTTGATTCGGCTGATTCGGCGAATTCCAGTGTGAAATTCGATTCGATGCGAATTTCTTCGCTACGAAGATGACTTATAAAAAGGGTTTCTAGGCTTCAGAGAGCCTTTAAATTAGTGCAGAACACTGTACCTTTAATTTAAATGCCCTTGGAGATGAGGAAAGAGAAGGAGAAGGAGAAGGAGAAGGATGAGAAGAAGGAGAAGGAGAAGGATGAGAAGAAGGAGAAGGAGAAGGATGAGAAGAAGGAGAAGGATGAGAAGGAGAAGGATGAGAAGAAGGAGAAGGAGAAGGATGAGAAGAAGGAGAAGGATGAGGAGAAGAAGGATGAGAAGAAGGAGAAGGAGAAGGATGAGAAGAAGGAGAAGGATGAGAAGAAAGAGAAGGATGAGAAGGAGAAGGATGAGAAGAAGGAGAAGGATGAGAAGAAGGAGAAGGAGAAGGATGAGAAGAAGGAGAAGGAGAAGGATGAGGAGAAGAAGGATGAGAAGAAGGAGAAGGATGAGAAGAAGGAGAAGGATGAGAAGAAGGAGAAGGATGAGAAGAAGGAGAAGGATGAGAAGAAGGAGAAGGAGAAGGATGAGAAGAAGGAGAAGGAGAAGGATGAGAAGAAGGAGAAGGAGAAGGATGAGAAGAAGGAGAAGGATGAGAAGAAGGATGAGAAGAAGGAGAAGGATGAGAAGAAGGAGAAGGATGAGAAGAAGGAGAAGGATGAGAAGAAGGATGAGAAGGATGAGAAGAAGGAGAAGGATGAGAAGGAGAAGGATGAGAAGAAGGAGAAGGAGAAGGAGAAGCAGAAGGAGAAGGATGAGAAGAAGGAAAAGGAGAAGGATGAGAAGAAGGAGAAGGAGAAGGATGAGAAGAAGGAGAAGGAGAAGGATGAGAAGAAGGAGAAGGAGAAGGATGAGAAGAAGGAGAAGGAGAAGGATGAGAAGAAGGAGAAGGATGAGAAGAAGGATGAGAAGAAGGAGAAGGATGAGAAGAAGGAGAAGGATGAGAAGAAGAAGGAGAAGGATGAGAAGAAGGAGAAGGATGAGAAGAAGGAGAAGGATGAGAAGAAGGAGAAGGATGAGAAGAAGGAGAAGGAGAAGGATGAGAAGAAGGAGAAGGAGAAGGATGAGAAGAAGGAGAAGGAGAAGGATGAGGAGAAGGAGAAGGATGAGAAGAAGGAGAAGGATGAGAAGAAGGAGAAGGAGAAGGATGAGAAGAAGGAGAAGGAGAAGGATGAGGAGAAGGAGAAGGATGAGGAGAAGGAGAAGGATGAGAAGAAGGAGAAGGATGAGAAGAAGGAGAAGGAGAAGGATGAGAAGAAGGAGAAGGATGAGAAGAAGGAGAAGGAGAAGGATGAGAAGATGGAGAAGGAGAAGGATGAGAAGAAGGAGAAGGAGAAGGATGAGAAGAAGGAGAAGGAGAAGGATGAGAAGAAGGAGAAGGATGAGGAGAAGGAGAAGGATGAGGAGAAGGAGAAGGATGAGAAGAAGGAGAAGGATGAGAAGAAGGAGAAGGAGAAGGATGAGAAGAAGGAGAAGGATGAGAAGAAGGAGAAGGAGAAGGAGAAGCAGAAGGAGAAGGATGAGAAGAAGGAAAAGGAGAAGGATGAGAAGATGGAGAAGGAGAAGGATGAGAAGAAGGAGAAGGAGAAGGATGAGAAGAAGGAGAAGGAGAAGGATGAGAAGATGGAGAAGGAGAAGGATGAGAAGAAGGAGAAGGAGAAGGATGAGAAGAAGGAGAAGGAGAAGGATGAGAAAAAGGAGAAGGATGAGAAGAAGGAAAAGGAGAAGGATGAGAAGATGGAGAAGGAGAAGGATGAGAAGAAGGAGAAGGAGAAGGATGAGAAGAAGGAGAAGGAGAAGGATGAGAAGATGGAGAAGGAGAAGGATGAGAAGAAGGAGAAGGAGAAGGATGAGAAGAAGGAGAAGGAGAAGGATGAGAAGAAGGAGAAGGATGAGAAGAAGGATGAGAAGAAGGAGAAGGATGAGAAGAAGGAGAAGGAGAAGGATGAGAAGAAGGAGAAGGATGAGAAGAAGGAGAAGGATGAGAAGAAGGATGAGAAGAAGGATGAGAAGAAGGATGAGAAGAAGGAGAAGGATGAGAAGAAGGACAGTTCTGTGACAGTTTCTGTCTATTTCTGACAGTTCTGGGACATTCACTCCATACAGCTGTTTCAACCGCTGTATGGAGGGAATGTCATGGAACTGTCAGAAATAGACTATTAATGACAGTTCTGGGACTGTCCTTCCATGCAGCGGTTGAAACATTGTATGTATTTGTTTCCATAAATGGATCCATTTATGGAAACAAATACATACAATGTTTCAACCGCTGTATGGAAGGACAGTCCCAGAACTGTCATTAATAGTCTATTTCTGACAGTTCCATGACATTCCCTCCATACAGCGGTTGAAACAGCTGTATGGAGTGATTGTCCCAGAACTGTCAGAAATAGTCTATTTCTGACAGTTCTGGGACATTCACTCCATACAGCTGTTTCAACCGCTGTATGGAGGGAATGTCATGGAACTGTCAGAGTCCCAGAACTGTCATTAATAGTCTATTTCTGACAGTTCCATGACATTCCCTCCATACAGCGGTTGAAACAGCTGTATGGAGTGAATGTCCCAGAACTGTCAGAAATAGACTATTTATGACAGTTCTGGGACATTCACTCCATACAGCGGTTGAAACATTGTATCTATTTTTTTCCATAAATGACATTCTGCAGATACACTTAGAGGAGCGCTGCAGATACACTTTTTGCCGGCTTGGAATTATTCTTATTTTCATCCTACTTCTTCTTTTTCTTCTTATGAGGATGAGGATGAGGATGAAGAAGAAGAAGTAGGATGAAAATATGATTAATTCCAAGCCGGCAAAAAGTGTATCTGCAGCGCTCCTCTAAGTGTATTTGCAGAATGTCATTTATGGAAAAAAATAGATACAATGTTTCAACCGCTGTATGGAGTGAATGTCCCAGAACTGCCATAAATAGTCTATTTCTGACAGTTCTGGGACATTCACTCCATACAGCTGTTTCAACCGCTGTATGGAGGGAATGTCATAGAACTGTCAGAAATAGACTATTAATGACAGTTCTGGGACTGTCCTTCCATACAGCGGTTGAAACATTGTATCTATTTGTTTCCATAAATGGATCCATTTATGGAAACAAATAGATACAATGTTTCAACCGCTGTATGGAAGGACAGTCCCAGAACTGTCATTAATAGTCTATTTCTGACAGTTCTATGACATTCCCTCCATACAGCGGTTGAAACAGCTGTATGGAGTGAATGTCCCAGAACTGTCAGAAATAGACTATTTATGACAGTTCTGGGACTGTCCTTCCATACAGCGGTTGAAACATTGTATCTATTTTTTTCCATAAATGACATTCTGCAAATACACTTAGAGGAGCGCTGCAGATACACTTTTTGCCGGCTTGGAATTAATCTTATTTTCATCCTACTTCTTCTTCTTCATCCTCATCCTCATAAGAAGAAAAAGAAGAAGTAGGATGAAAATAAGAATAATTCCAAGCCGGCAAAAAGTGTATCTGCAGCGCTCCTCTAAGTGTATCTGCAGAATGTCATTTATGGAAAAAAATAGATACAATGTTTCAACCGCTGTATGGAGTGAATGTCCCAGAACTGTCATAAATAGTCTATTTCTGACAGTTCTGGGACATTCACTCCATACAGCTGTTTCAACCGCTGTATGGAGGGAATGTCATGGAACTGTCAGAAATAGACTATTAATGACAGTTCTGGGACTGTCCTTCCATACAGCGGTTGAAACATTGTATGTATTTGTTTCCATAAATGGATCCATTTATGGAAACAAATAGATACAATGTTTCAACCGCTGTATGGAAGGACAGTCCCAGAACTGTCATTAATATTCTATTTCTGACAGTTCTATGACATTCCCTCCATACAGCGGTTGAAACAGCTGTATGGAGTGAATGTCCCAGAACTGTCAGAAATAGACTATTTATGACAGTTCTGGGACTGTCCTTCCATACAGTGGTTGAAACATTGTATGTATTTGTTTCCATAAATGGATCCATTTATGGAAACAAATACATACAATGTTTCAACCGCTGTATGGAAGGACAGTCCCAGAACTGTCATTAATAGTCTATTTCTGACAGTTCCATGACATTCCCTCCATACAGCGGTTGAAACAGCTGTATGGAGTGATTGTCCCAGAACTGTCAGAAATAGTCTATTTCTGACAGTTCTGGGACATTCACTCCATACAACTGTTTCAACCGCTGTATGGAGGGAATGTCATGGAACTGTCAGAAATAGACTATTAATGACAGTTCTGGGACTGTCCTTCCATACAGCGGTTGAAACATTGTATGTATTTGTTTCCATAAATGGATCCATTTATGGAAACAAATAGATACAATGTTTCAACCGCTGTATGGAAGGACAGTCCCAGAACTGTCATTAATAGTCTATTTCTGACAGTTCTATGACATTCCCTCCATACAGCGGTTGAAACAGCTGTATGGAGTGAATGTCCCAGAACTGTCAGAAATAGACTATTTATGACAGTTCTGGGACTGTCCTTCCATACAGCGGTTGAAACATTGTATCTATTTTTTTCCATAAATGACATTCTGCAAATACACTTAGAGGAGCGCTGCAGATACACTTTTTGCCGGCTTGGAATTAATCTTATTTTCATCCTACTTCTTCTTCTTCATCCTCATCCTCATAAGAAGAAAAAGAAGAAGTAGGATGAAAATAAGAATAATTCCAAGCCGGCAAAAAGTGTATCTGCAGCGCTCCTCTAAGTGTATCTGCAGAATGTCATTTATGGAAAAAAATAGATACAATGTTTCAACCGCTGTATGGAGTGAATGTCCCAGAACTGTCATAAATAGTCTATTTCTGACAGTTCTGGGACATTCACTCCATACAGCTGTTTCAACCGCTGTATGGAGGGAATGTCATAGAACTGTCAGAAATAGACTATTAATGACAGTTCTGGGACTGTCCTTCCATACAGCGGTTGAAACATTGTATCTATTTGTTTCCATAAATGGATCCATTTATGGAAACAAATACATACAATGTTTCAACCGCTGTATGGAAGGACAGTCCCAGAACTGTCATTAATAGTCTATTTCTGACAGTTCTATGACATTCCCTCCATACAGCGGTTGAAACAGCTGTATGGAGTGAATGTCCCAGAACTGTCAGAAATAGACTATTTATGACAGTTCTGGGACTGTCCTTCCATACAGCGGTTGAAACATTGTATCTATTTTTTTCCATAAATGACATTCTGCAAATACACTTAGAGGAGCGCTGCAGATACACTTTTTGCCGGCTTGGAATTAATCTTATTTTCATCCTACTTCTTCTTCTTCATCCTCATCCTCATAAGAAGAAAAAGAAGAAGTAGGATGAAAATAAGAATAATTCCAAGCCGGCAAAAAGTGTATCTGCAGCGCTCCTCTAAGTGTATCTGCAGAATGTCATTTATGGAAAAAAATAGATACAATGTTTCAACCGCTGTATGGAGTGAATGTCCCAGAACTGTCATAAATAGTCTATTTCTGACAGTTCTGGGACATTCACTCCATACAGCTGTTTCAACCGCTGTATGGAGGGAATGTCATAGAACTGTCAGAAATAGACTATTAATGACAGTTCTGGGACTGTCCTTCCATACAGCGGTTGAAACATTGTATCTATTTGTTTCCATTTAGGATACAGATGTTTCAACCGCTGTACATGTGAAGAAGCTGTGAGAGAACTGTCAGAAATAGAGGAACTCTGCACATACACTTTTTGCCGGCTTGGAATTATTCTTCTTTTCATCCTACTTCTTCTTCTTCTTCTTCATCCTCATCCTCATCCTCTTCTTCTGAGGATGAAGATGAAGAAGAAGAAGAAGTAGGATGAAAAGAAGAATAATTCCAAGCCGGCAAAAAGTGTATGTGCAGAGTTCCTCTATTTCTGACAGTTCTCTCACAGCTTCTTCACATGTACAGTGGTTGAAACATCTGTATCCTAAATGTAAACTAATAGATACAATGTTTCAACCGCTAAACATGTGTTCCTTCTGTCAGAGAACTGTCAGAAATAGCGGAGCTCACTGCAGGGACACTTTTGCCTGCTGATCGGGAAATGTTCGATTCGCGCACCCGAAGTAGGCAAAATTTCGGTTTCGCCGCGAATCGAATATTTCCTGAAATTCGACTCGAATTCCGGTTCGCCTGGTTCGATTCGCTCATCTCTAATCACAAGGCCAGGGCTCAGTAACTAATGCCTTAATTTTCCTGGTCCATGATAACTGCTTTACTGACCCTTGCCTGCCTAATAGACAGACCAACAGCTTGCCTTTGCCT
Source organism: Staurois parvus (assembly GCF_062004578.1). Lineage (NCBI taxonomy): Eukaryota > Metazoa > Chordata > Amphibia > Anura > Ranidae > Staurois > Staurois parvus. The sequence continues at coordinate 15,232,113 of NW_028318157.1, forward strand.
TCTTGCCTGGACCTGGATTACTGTCTTGATTGCTTCCTGCCATGACCTCTTACCTGGATACAGACCACTGTACAGACTAGTTTCAGCCTATATCCTTGCTTGTATAATGGACTCTGGCACATTTGGTGTCCAACCAGTCACTATTCCCGACTGAACCAGCATAAAGTTCCTGCCTTGAACTTCTTCTGCATTTCAAAACCATCTGTCATGTTATGTATGTGAGCTCCATCTCCCAGAGGGCTGCTGCACATAAGCACATAAGCTTCACTATTTTTGCAGACCAGGAATCAAACCAATAAACCTTACAGTTAAACCCTGATTATAATTAGTATAAAGTTCAGGATCCAAAAATACAGAAATTATGGTAATCCAGCACTTATGAAAATAGCCACAGCTGTCAAATTATTTACATTTTTAACAATTAAGGTCCTCAGGCTGCCATTGCCAACTTGTAATCTCTCCACTTCTGCTTTTGATGGCACTGATTCTTTCCAGACTATCAGCAAACATACAATTGAAGCTTTTGCTGCCTGAAAGATTATCAGAGTTTCTGGGCTCCCAAATGTAAGGTTATATGTATATTACAGGTAAACTACATACATCTAACTTTAGAAATAAAGCTTACATTTTAAAATTAAATATTTCCTTAACATGCAGTTAAAAAAAAAAAAACAGCAACAATGTTTTCCATTGCCTAGCAATCACCATTTATGCATGTTCACACTTTTCCAGCAATTTTACATTTAACCGCTGCTTCACCCAAGTACAGAATTGATTTAGGATGAGAATAGATGTTTCAGTCCAACTGTCTAGTTTGCCAGGAGATGTTCACTTCAGTGGTAAATGGGAAAAAGACATTTGGTCTAATCTCTCATGCTAGTGCTTTTGTGGTTAGTATTTAAACATAACTCATTTAACACCTGGCAAAGTGTAATATTATATTTCAAACTGTGCTGTTAACACAATATTTTATTGATGCATGAACAGCAGTACACTGAACAATACATCTGGTGTATTCTTTGGAGGTATAATAAAAAAAAGTGTAGCAGGTTTCAGAAGTAAATTGTATAGTATAGGAGGTACTAGAGGGGGGAGTCTGAAAGGATGTGTGCAGCAATTTGGATTAATAATCATACTGAACAATGAAAGGCATGAAATTTGACCTCTATCACCATTTATGATAATTATGTGGTAAAGAGTTCCGGTAAAAGATAAAGATTGCTGCTTGTTTCACATTTTTAGAACACTGTTCTTAAGTATAAGTTTTCATGTTCCTATTTACTTATTTGTATTTATTATATCATTAAAAAATTATCTGTATGTTTCAAAACCTTTAGGGTTCTTTCACACGTACGTTCTGATCGGGGCTGCCTGCCCATTTTTCAGGCAGACCTGATCGGAACCTCCATTCTCCTCTATGGAGTGACGGGTGCAAATGGACATACTGTATGTCCATTTACACCTGCAAACATCTGATCTGATCCCCCAAAAAGGGACAGATGGGAATCCAATTCTCCGTCCGTCCGTCGGTAAAGATGAAAACGGACAGGCGGTCCGTTTTCATCCGAACACCCATTGAGGAGAGCGAGCAGCTCTGAGTCTGCTCTTCAGCAGTGGACACAGAGCTGCCATCCACTTGCTCGGTGGGGATCAGCAGAGAGATCCCCCACTGAGCAAGTGGATCCACTAAACGGGTCGGCCCCTTGTGAAAGGACCCTTCCTGAGAAAGTTTCTTACAATTAGTTGCAAAGATGCAAAGCTGTAAATCTATTCCTTTTTTTAATTATAAACTATTAATCCAAATATTCTGATTTTGCAAACCCATATTCACTGACTAAAACTAGATAAACCATTAAAAAAATTGTGAAGATTAGGGTTGAGCCTTGGATTCAGACTGCACTAGAATTCAGTTCAAATTTAGCCTGTTCCAGACTTAGTAAAAAGGCAATCTAAATGGGATGTTCGCCTATCTGCTTAGCGGAACCTTGAGCTCCAGCAGGAAGCTATGCATTTAGCAGCAGTATTATTACCATTGCTAAATGTAACAACTTTCAGCTCAGGCTGGTTGTTAGGAAGCTGGCTGCTGCCAGCTGTCTAACAACCAGTGATGCATCCATGCCCAGCCTATCCGGCTGTCATAGATAAACCCTGATGCTATGTTTCCATCTATTTATATTTATATATATAAACTGTACATATCTACACATTTGTTTAATATATTTGTTGGAGAGATTTGTGGAAGATGTGGGCTGCTCCATTCTGAAGGAACTAGATTTTAAAAGAACTGCAATTTTTGTTGGGTGTAAATTATTTCAGGGTAATATATAAATTGCAAGGTTATTGCAATAGGAATTGGAAAAAACTCAGTACAAAATTAAAGTGCATACATCTTTAAGTGAACATATTTAAAATATCAGAAAGCGGAGTAATAGTGAAATTTGACCACACCCACTATTTGATAGGATTTGGAGGGCATGTGTAGGGAAGTGGGTGGGTTTTTGGGGGTCATGGTTGAGTTTCTGTGCCTATTTTCTGTGAAAAAAGCCCTGTTTAAAACTATGGTCATTGAAGGTCACAAACAGTGGGAGGGTCTTAAAGGGGCATTAAATACAAGGAGTACATTATGTACAGAATGCAGAGTTCAGGGGTTACCCACAGAGTGCAGATTTCAAGGGTGTGCTGCAGAGTTCAGACTTCAAACATCTTCCACAGCTGCTTACCTCTGCATCCCCCATCCACATCTCACTTTTCACCCCTTTTCAGTTTACTCTTCTATATGCAACCCCCTCCACTGCCCCCATCTTCTCCCCACCTCTTTAAAAGCTCCACCATCTTCCACATGTCTTACTTTTGTTGCTGTATTAGGTGAAAGCACCAGCAGGCTCTAGTACCTTCCTGCAAACTGTAGGTGGCTTTGCCTCTCTCACTTGCAGGGAGGTCATTCAGTGCGGGTGTTGGCATCTGCACTGCACCCTGGGCACCTTGTACCCATCCTGCACTGTGAGCCGCTTAGAAGATCAGATATGTGGAAGATACTTTGGAAGATAAGCTGTCACTTGTAAACACAGAAGCCTGGTCTTCTGTGTTTACAAGTGATAGTGGCGAGCAGGGAGCAAAGGGCCTGAGCCAGAGGTGGTTGAACCATGTTTCAGCTGAAAAAAAAGCCCTGGTTTTAGATAAGGGAGTTTTTGTGAGCTATAAAGTTGAATACTGCATAAGATACATTTTATGTTCAGTTTTAGGATATGCATTTGAGAGATCTCTCTTCTTCGGATTAGTACAAATTAAGTATACCCACTTCAGCTCCAGGTCATATCTGGCACTTTTTGTTTACATGTTGAAATCAGTATTTTTTTGGTGGAAAATGTCTTAGAAAACCCAAAACATTACATATTTTGGTGGAGACCCTAGAGAATAAATTAGTGTTTTTGCATTTTTTTTTATGTCATATGGTATTTGCGCAGCAGTTTTTCAAACATAATTTATGGAGAAAAAATACGCTTTATTGAATTTTAGCACAAAAAAACCCAATACATAACTCATTTTTGTGTAAAATATAAAACATGATGTTACGTAGAGTAAATAGATACCAAACATGTCAGTATTTAAAATTGTGCACATTCGTGCAATGGCGACAAACAACAAAAATTTTACTATTCATAGGCAACGCTTCAAAAGCTTTTCCAAGTTACCAGTTTATATGTACAGAGGAGGTCTAGTACTAGAATTACTGTCCATGATCTGACATTTGTGGTGATACCTCACGAGCGGGACGATACCTCATGTGTGGGACAATTGCTGTTTGCATGTGTGCACATGTGTGTGCTGTTAATTTTTTTGTATCACTTTTATTGCTGTCACAAGGAATATAAACATGCTTGTGACAGCAATAGACATGTGACAGGTACTTTTTTTGGAGGGCTATGGGGTGTATAAGACTCCAGATTCCTTCTCTGTGCTTGAAAGCATTTAAAACACCAACATTGGTGTTTTTGAATGCTTCCAGTCTTCAAAAATGGCGTTGATAGTTTTTGAGTAAACAGGAAGTGAAGTCAAGTCATAGTTTCCGGTTTACTATAAGGGAGAGCTGATCAAAGCTGATCCCACCAGCTTTGTTCGGCTGTCCGGCCAGCTGGTGGATATGCTGGCTGGTTGCTCAGGTCTTCTGGTGGGATGGGAGATACAGAGAGAGCCATGGAAGGCGGCTGCAGGGAAATGCCCCCTCCTGTTGATTGCATAAGCAATGATTGCTTGTACAAGAAAGCTGACCACCGGTTCTAAAAACGGTAACAGGGTGATGCCAGCAGCTGCAGGAATTACTCCAGTATAACTACCAAAAGTACAGTGATGTACGGATATGTCACTGGTTCGAAAGTGGATACTACAAGAGCATTAGTACAGCTACAGTCAGCTAATACATGTGTGTGTGTCTGCTGATAATACAGGTAACAGCCTTTGGTTTCTTTTTAGAAGCATTGGTTAATTTTGGTCTTTACACTAATATTTTAGAAGACAATAATCCTAATATAAAAAGGAGTGCAAAGAAGAATCCTCACTCCTCAAGGCTTTTTAGAAGTAACTCAGCAAATTGAAAGTGAGTTTGCTGGTTTTAAAAACAAATATTTTACTTTGAAAAATTTGAACATTTTATTTTGAAAATTATTGACCCTAAAACTGCTTTAATAGACTCACCATTTAAAAAGTATGAAAGCCATACGATACCATGAAACCAACATAAAAGGGTTGTGTTACACAAGTGTAGCACCCTCCTAGTTTAGCTAGGGGGAACTAGATCCTAATGGTTAGACAGGAGCTGTGAGCAGCTCAGGTGTAATAGCCAGAGGGGTCAAATTGTGGCCAAGGATGAGAGACTCTGCAGACCAGCCCCTCTGGAATTTCCCCCTGCTCTGAAGCTTTGGGAGGAAGGCCTTCAAAGCAGTGGGTGGATGTGAGGGTTGGCTGGCTGCACTTTTGAGGGACATCAACAAAAGGATTGGCAAGGGACTGGACACCCTTAAAAGTGTTAGAATCTGCTCAGTGGCAGAGGGTGGGAGTTGGAGTGTGGCAAGAGGAAGATGTGAGGCTGAGGAAGCAGGCTGCCAGGAGGCCTAGTGGAATGGGGCCTTCCTGCGAGCCTGAAACTGGAAAGGAGGAAAACCTGAGCAAGGACCATCTATATTGCAGGGAAGGAGCAGCCCAGCTAGCTTGTAGCAGCTGCCAACCTGCAAACAGAACAGGAAAGGATCTGAGTGAGTACACCAGCACCCCATGAGTGGATATGGGAAGGAGCATTCTGGCGGGAAATCACATTAGCTCCCTATTAGTGACTGTTTACCCATTTAAAGGAACAGGAACCAGATCCCCTGCTCAAGAAAACCTCCAGATTGCTGGGTGAATAGAGTTTCATACAGGGTCTGGGATGGTACATCAAGGAGACGCTGACTAGCTATCCAACAGGTACTGTGTTGCAGAAGAGAAGCTTGTGAATAGCTATCTGTTCCAGCACATCCTATAATCCCCTTACCCTATCCCAGTTCTAAATCCCCTCAAAAAACAACAAAACAAAAGTCCAAGGACTGGTTTCTGACTCTAAATGCAAGCTTGTGTGAAGAATACAGATTGCCTGGCTGTGCAGGACTATAGGGGAACCCAGTTCATTGGCAACCTCAAAAAATTGCATTGCTTATAAATTATAAATTGGGAATGGTATATTTCAAGTTTACTGATATGGTTTAACACTTCATTTGCCATGAATTTAATTAGCAAGTCATTGAAAATGAAAAATATGTGCACGTATATTGATATTCATCAAATGAAAGGACCAGTTAGTTACTTCAGAAAAACAGGAAGAAAGGCTTTCAAACTATTGTCACTGTAGCATACAAACTGGCCTTCAGATGGGATATGAGTATGCTTCTTTCTTTTTTATTTTTTTGCACCATTTTTGTTTTTAAGATTAATTTTATTAAAAAAAAGTTTTCTTTTCATTTCTTCAAACCAACCTACAATATGTAAAGAAAAAAAAAATCAGGAACTTTATAATAGAAAAGACTTATGTATAAGATTAGATACATTACTCTAAAAACAATCAGGTTACATTAACACCCATGGGATCAATCCACCTTAGACTTAATATATTGTTGAGACAGCCTGAGTCAAGATATACTCATGTAAAATAGACCTTAAGTACCATTGGGTAAGGTCTTAAATGTCTCAGTTTGTTTATTGTAAAATTCCAGAACATAAAGAGGTCTACTGTTTTACAGCTCTTTCATAGACATGTGTAATCTAACCAAAAACCTCTCTCTTATTCAGTTTTCTCCCCAACCTCCTGAATAGACATACTGTGCAGTATGTTTGAATATAAAGTCCCAACACCAAGCCGCAAAATGCACTATGATTTTTTTTGACAGATAATATACAGACATAAGCTTGTTTAAATAATATCATCTACTACATTAATCATTTATTAAACATCATTTTGTGGGATGAGTGCAAGTGGAAACTGAAAAATAGTGTTTTAAAAATGTTCAATTGCACTTAATCCCTCTGAGGAACATATAAATTAATAATTGCTCTATGGAGAAGCTGTGCATATCTTTGAAGGTCAGGCAAACATAATATACCACTGTATAATCAAAAATGCTTTTTAAAAAATAACCAGGCCGCAAGCGTTAAGCAGACGTGATGTGTGTAATACCAGAGGTTCAACTGCAAGTCAGATGTTCACTTTTCCTTCAATCCCACACACTATGAATAATTTCTTAATTTATTTCCACCATGAATATTCGAGCCAGGAAAATAAGAATGCCATGTTTTGAGTAATGATTCTACGTTAAAATCCCATATTCTATTTCAGATTAATTGAAAAAAAGACAATATTTTCGTATTACATTATGCAATGTGCCAGATATTTTTTTCACTGAACTTGCATGCCTGCCAATCTTTTTCACCCTCAAGTAACAGTAAAAATGCTTTATGTTCTTGTATGTCTGCTGTGTTTTTAAACCTATCCCTCAAGAAAAAAGAAGTAAAGCACTTCCCAGAACAAAGCAAATTACTTCTGCATGGACAGAAAACTTAAAGCAACAGTCAAACTGAATTACAAATGCTGCTTACTATTTCATGTAAAAGAGTTGCTGATAGCATTCAAAAATTTATGTAAATCAACTAACAATTATACAGAAATGAATGTCTATCATTGTTTTTGGTCAGGCTACTAATCAAAATGCATCAGCAATAGCCTAAAGACAAATATATTATTATACACAATTTAATTTTTTTTCCTGATATCCCTTGTTATATGATAAGCAAACAATTGAATAAATAGTCTTTGTAAAGAGTTTAATGAATGCTTGAAACATTGGCAAAAGGTGTGTTTTGGTGTGTGAAGAGCTAGTCTGACTTCTCTGTTGTCTACGGATAACATGACAGGAACTGTCTTTATCTCAATGGAGATAGCATGCTTACACTGACATATTAACCACTTGCCTACAGGGCACTTTTACCCCCTTCCTGCCTAGGCCAATTTTCAGCTTTCAGAAATGTCCCACTTTGAATGACAATTGCACGTTCATGCAACACTGCATCCGATAAAATGTTATCTTTTTTTTGAGACAGAGCTTTCTTTTTGTGGTATTTAATCACCACTTGGGTTTTTATTTTTTGCTAAACAAACTAAAAAAGTCTGAAAATGTAAAAAAAAAAATTTCTTAGTTTTGGTTATAAAATTTTGTAAATAAGTAATTTTTCTCCTTCACTGAAGTGCGCTAATGAGGCTGCAGTGATGGGCACTGATATGCAGCACTGATGAGGAGGCACTGATGGGCATTGACAGGCATCACTATTGGGCATTGAATAGCAGCACTCATATATGGCACTGATAGGCGGCACTGATGGGCACTGTTAGGCGGCACTGATGGGCACTGATAGGTGGCACTGATGGGCACTGTTAGGCGGCACTGATGGGCACTGATAGGTGGCACTGATGGGCACTGACTGTCACTGATAGGCAGCACTGAAAGACAGCTCTGATGGGCACTGATATGGGGCATTGATGTGCACTGGTAGGCACTGACAGGTGGCACTGATGGGGCTACATTGATCATCAGGGCACTGATTAATACTGATCATCAGTGGCCTGATGATCAGTGTAGATGTCTCCTTGAAGGAATGCTGATTACCAGCTCTCCTCTCCTCACGAGCTGTCAGCGGAAGGAGAGGACTGCCGATAACTGGCATTTCCTATTTACATGTGATCTGCTGTGATTGGACACACTGATCACATGACAGAACCGATGCCATTGGCTCTTTACAATGATCAGTGATCCGCTGTGTCCCAGGGCATAACCACATATTCCATAATGCACTGTGAACAGAGTAGTGTAATGTTGCCGTAGTAACATTGTACTACTTTGGGGAAGTGATCAGTATTATTTTTTTTTTACACACACATTATGAGTGCTTAAGCTATAAGCAAGCATTTAACTGAATGAAATGGATTAATTTTGGTTTTTTAGTTGTGATTGGTCATGGCTAATCACATGACACAGATGGGCTGTGAATGGCCCATCCATTGTTTATAATTGTCATGTGACCTGCTGTGATTGGTCACAGCAGGTCACATGATACTGGCAATGGGCCAGGTACACAGCCGGTGACAGATCTCACCACAGCACGGCCCCGTGGGCATGTGCAAGGAGGCAGCAGGGAAGGACGTCATTTGATGCTCACGCAGATCAACGAGAGTTCCACTCGGCCGTTATTATGCTATTTGTCGGGCAGGAACAGGTTAAAAAGCCATGTTAGCCATTGAGCTAAAAACATTAATCCTTTGCTAGGATCTCCTTCTTTACCCAGAAAATGTTCTTAGAAATGTGTAAATAAGCTATTATGAGATGACAGTATTTCTACTTATAATGGTAAATAGGGTGCATAACTAATTGCCAACATGAATATTCACTTCTGAAAGAACTTTTGCCTGAGCCTACAGCATCCTGTGTCATGACCCACTTCACCTTTATCCGTCCCGAATCCATCATTGCAAATCATACTGCTCATAATTGGCACCATAAGTAATAGCAATCTGTAGATGAAGAAGGAGCAGATCGAGATTGATTGATGTAGGGGTGTAGTAAAAAAAAGTCAGGGAGGCATAGTGTGAACTGTCATTTGACAGTATGAAAGCTCTGCTGGAATTTCTGGCTGAGAACCAGGGAGCTGAATCCTGTATTACTATCTGAGTCAGGGGCAGCAGTCTCTGTCTTTTGAATCTCCAAATGATACATAATGAACTGCTAATGTAATCTGACAAAGATAATGGGGGAGATTTACTAAAACTGGATCACTCAGAATCTGGTACAGCTGTGCATGGTAACCAATCATCTTCTAAATTCAGCTTGTTCAATGAAGCTTGACATTAAAACCTTGAAGCTGATTGGTTTCTATGCAGAGCTGCAGCAAATTTAGCACTCTATCCAGTTTTAGTAAATCAACTGCATTGGGTTAGGTAACATTATCCACAAGAAGCAAACTAGCAAGAATGCACACTTCACTGCACAGACTTTGCTGCACTACTATATCACATATAAAGCAGATAAACCTGTGTTGCTCACCACCTCCATTTTTCTGTCTCTTCAGCCCCCCCCCCCATTTTTCTCTTTCGAGCTCTTGACTTGGGACAGTCGTCTGTAAATTAATCAATTGGCTTGTGAACGTTTGAAACCAGTCTGGCTATATATGAGGGTCACTGACTGTGACAGAGATTCAGGAAATTAATCTGGGGAACCAAGCTTTCCATGTGCACTAACTGCAATGGACATGCTTCTGTACTAAAAAATCTATAGTCATGAGTCTGACCAAGAAGAAACCCCATTACCCCCTCCCTGCTCCTGCGTAATGTATGTCATTGGTCCTGGACATCCACAGCAGTCTCTGGCACTGCTGGCAGGACACTTAGCAGAGCTCCTCCTCCCCACACAGCTGATGTGTGGAAGCAAATTATGCCTTGGGGACAATAGTGAAACTGGGGGAGTGCATGGGAAAGCTCTATGTGCAGTGTGATGAGAAGATGCTCAAAGGGCTGGATACAGTGTCCATAGTAGTCACTGGCACTGCTGGCAGAGCTCGTCTTCCCCACACAGCACATAGCTGATAAGTAGAAGCATCTCAAAATTAGAACAGATTATGACTTGGGGACAAAAGTGAAGCTGGGGGAGCACATGCTGAATCCCTATGTGCAGTGTGATAAGGAGAGGGCTGGGCCACAGAGGACTAGGACACAGCATCCATAGCAGCCTGAGGGGTGCAACTAAATTCTGGAGGGGGGGCACAGTCCACAGCAGCACCCAAAAGATCAAGCCCTGAACTGAATGGCTGAAATATTACATCTATACAGACTATCACATAGATTTTAACTTCTTCATGTCCAGGCCATTGTAAAATGATGGTCAAGCAGGAGCCCTATTGTTCTGGGTGGATGTCTGTGAATGATCTGTCCACTGGACACAGCGGGTGACTGATCAGTGTACCATGTGATCTCTGAGGCCAATCACATCAGATCACATGAGAATTGTGAAAAAATAAATGGCTTCAATTCATGCCATTTATTGTGTACAATTGTTTTGCTAGCTGTGATTGGTCACAGTGATCACATGGTACAGACAGGGCCAATCACAGCCCATCTGTACTATGTGATTAACTGTGGCCAATCACAGCTAATCACAACATTACACACTGAATGCAAGTATTTCATTTAGTTAAAATGTTTGTTTAGTTAAAATGTGTGCTTATAGCAGTGAAATTCATTACTGTAAGCAATCATAGTGTGTAAAAAAAACAGATAAATCCTCATCACCTCCCCAGAATAGTACAATGTAACTATGGTAACACTGTATTGCTCTAGTCATAGCATGTAAAAAAAATAGAAAAAAAAATAAAACATTTTTTGAAAAATGTAAAAAAAATATTAAAATATATATTTTACATACTGTCACTGTCCGTGCCTACTGTCACACCAGTTATACTGTATGATGGTGCTGTATTGCACCGGTGACCGTATGTAAAAAAATGTGAATACATTTTTTTTTCAATTTCTTTATTTTCCAAAACATTGTGACAAAAAATTATAACTTCAAAAAACGTGCCATGCCTCTTACTAAATACTTTGGACTGTCCAAGAAGAGGCCATTTGGAGGATATTTGTACTGTTGTGGCATTTTCAGGCCTCAAGAAATAAGATAAGCCATCAGTACATCAGGATTTATTCAGTTTATGTGGAATAAACTTTCCTGCAGATATACACTAATCTGGGTTATTCTTAACAAAGAAATGTAGCAGAATACATTTTAGCGTAAATTTAGGAAAAAATATAATTTATTAGCACAATTGTATAACAGAAAAAAAGAAAACTAGGTTATTTGTTTTTTGTTTAGCAAAAAATAAAGACCCCAGTGGCGATTAAATACCACCAAAAGAAAACTCTGTGTGAAAAAAAAAGATAAAAATTTGATATGGGTACAGTGATGCAAGACCATGCAATCGTCATTTAAGTGTGACAATGCTGAAAGCTGAAAATTGGCCTGGGCAGGAAGAGGGTAAAAGTGTCCAGTATTAAAATGGTTAAGGGCTCATAGTTTTCATGCCAAACCTTCACTCTCAACAAAAGGGCTACATTACTTTTGGAAACTCCTTAATTTCTAAATTCACAGATTTGTCTATGGAATTACAGAAACACAGGGCCACTTTCAGTTAGGCCAAGTGGAAAGTTCAGGATAAGGGATTCATACTGTATACTCTATGGCATATGCTGCACATCTCAGAGTCCTGAAAATGGTAAGGTCCACTTTTATATTAACCCAGAAAAAGCACTAGCATGGCTGTGTATCGTCTTTTTGTTCTCATATGAAATATGAGTATTACAAGTACCTTCATGGTCTGCCTCAGACAATATATGTATGATGAAATGACTTGTGTCCAATGATCAATTTTCACATTGCTTTTTAATATGTTTACAATAAAACTTATGGATTTTAGAAAAATGTACTGTTTGTGAATTCTCTGATGATCTCATATGTACTGTAAATATATGCACCTCAAAAGTTAAATTTTTCTGTTATGTTGGACTTTTATTATAAGCCTCGGTTTTTGTATGCCTCAGAAAATAGACTTGATCTTGGTTTATTTTATTCATATTCTGGATAACTTTTTTGCTAACATGAGGTTACGCCTAATTTTCCCTCTTTTCCTTTGCCCATTACTGCCTGATAAATGCAGTTTATCTTGACACCACTCTAGCGGATATTGTTTTTTTTCCTCAGGCTATATAAGGCAATCAGTATGGCAAAGCCAATTTCCCTATTGGAGATGATCCTGTTGGCTGTATCTGGCATTTGACTGTTCTAGGCTGACTGATGTCTTTGATGTCTTCTTTACGCCTACCCTGTGTATGCTTCATAGCATCTTCTTCACACATACTCTGAGGAAGCATCATTTTACTGAATATTTCTTCAGTGCTTTTCAGATTGCAGAAACTGTTCAGATTTGTGTGATGGTCCCTATAATCATTAGATGGTGGCAGCAGTCCTACATTATTACCTGACTAGCAGCATTGTTGTAGTTTAAATGATTGTCACTAATGGTGTTACTGTGCTACATCACATTTGCTCAGGTCAAAACACTCACCATATAAGTCTGTGTTGGTAACACTTTGTGTTTTCTCTAGGCTCAAATTGTGATACATTACCTTCAGAAATTATGTCAGTCTAGGCAGATAATGTCCTGTTTTTTTCTACACAGGCTTTTATACTTGGTTACTATTTAGAGTGTTTTTGTTCACCACCAAGTTGCATGGCTTCCCTTACATTCCTCTATCCACAAAACCAATCTGCAGTGTTCTGTCCTAACTGTAGGGTTTATACCTCTACTGTATTATTTGTTTTTGTGGAGAAAAATGACTTCCACCAACTGCGAGTGCTTGATTTGAAATGTTCAGAGGCTGAGTACACAAATCCTGAAATTGAAAGCTGCACAGCTTTGTCTACAGGAAACATATTTAATTAGCCACTTGCCTACCAGGCACTTATACCCCCTTCCTGCCCAGGCCAATTTTCAGCTTTCAGTGCTGCCGCACTTTGAATGACAATTGTGCAGTCATGCAACACTGTAGCCATATGAAATTTTTATAATTTTTTTCACACAAATAAAGCTTTCTTTTGGTGGTATTTAATTGCCAATGGGTGTTTTATTTTTTGCGCTATAAATAAAAAGTGCAAAAAAAATTTTTTTTTCTTTGTTTCTATTATAAAATTTTGCAAACAGGTAATTTTTCTTCTTCACTGATGTGCATTGATGAGGCTGCACTGATAAGCAGCACTGATGGGCACAGATAGGCAGCACTGATGGGTAGCACTGATGGGGGGCACTGCTGGGCACAGGTGGGTGGCACTGCTGGACATAGGTGAGTGGTACTGCTGAGCACTGATCACTGGGGCACTGATCATCAGTGCCGATCCATTTTCTGACAATTGCTGGTTATCGACAGTACTTTCCTCACACTGTGACAGCGAGAGGAATAACCGGTAACTGCATTTATCCGGTGATCTACTGTGTCATTGGACACAGCTGATCACATGGTAAAAGGTCGCTGTGATTGGCCTTTTACAACATCACGTGATCAGCAGTGTCCGTAGGACACAGTGATGACAGAGATCACTGGGTGCGCACAGCTGGGGGCGCACAGGAGGGTGCATTCTGGGAGGACATCATATGACGCCCTCCCAGAACTGGACAACCACGCTGTAGCCATCATTCAGCTATAGCGCGGTTGCCAAGTGGTTAAAGGCAACTTAACACAGTATTAAGCCCAAAAGCAAACCATTTTGTTATATGTAGCTTACCAATTCTTAGATGTGATGGCTGTATTAGTTTACTTTTTTAGGCTTTCTTTCTTCTATTTTCATCTGGTGATTCAGCCAACAACTCTGCTGTTTTTCAGAAGTTCAAGCTCTCCGGCAGAATGAATGACTTTACATGGGTGAGACAATCCATTTACCAATGACAGGGGTGAATAAAATGAACAGCTTTATCCCAAAAGGGAAAAAAACTATTTGCTGTAACTGATTATACGTAAAGTGTGAGCTGGAGTTTGACTAACATTTGTTATTGTATTCAGTTCTGCTAATACATTTAATGCTCCCCTCCCAGACTGACATTGCTACTGTCTGCTCCTGTGTCGTGCTCATTCCTCCCAAGGAGTGTCTCATTTATACAAGAGGTGAGTTACTAGCCAGATCACCAGGTGAAATCAGAGGGAAAAAGCCAAAGAAAAGAAAATGTATGCAGCTACCACATCTAATGATTGGTAAGCTGCAGTATAATACATTTTTGGTTTTGGGTTTGAGTTTAATACAGCTTTAACTTACCTTTACAAATTATGGCTTTAGTGGTCTTGTCTTTTCATGCCACCTTCTCTAATGGAGTCTCCATCCTGATTCACAGGCAGGTATAGCGAGAATGTATTATTACTAAAATTGATCCAGAAGGTCAGTATATCTTTTTCTATGTCTTGGTGCCTTATGTGATCATTAGCCTCCATAATCCACCACCTCCCTTATCTGTTCTACAAGCTGCTGTCTTCTTTATGGCACAACATTTATAAGCTTGTATGCTTTTTATTGGTGATTTCTACATGATTATAGTTCCATCTTTAGATAGACAAAGTGGTGTTGCCCCTATACGCATGGCTCGTTCCTCTATATTAAAACAACTGAACTCGGTTGGACAACATTTTGGAGATATAGATACCGAATCACCAAAACACCTGTTTTGGAAGCTCACACAAAAATTGCTGACTTTAACATTCTTTCAGACACTTTTAAGGGGTATAATAATGGCTTTCTTAAAGTATAAATAAAGCAAAACCGTTTTTAGGTTTAGATAGAGAAGAGAGGAATTAGAACACCTGTCAAGTTTTTATTGCTGCCTGTGCCACAGTAGGGAGAATCTCTCACTCTATTTGTCCTGCTTATCATTACCATTTAAAATTAAAGTAAAAGAAAATCCCAAATATTGTAGGGAAACCTTCCAATAGGGGCACTTGTTTTGGTGACCCTGGTGACACACTGAAATTTCTTCACTTTGGAGGGATTTTCTTTTGCTTCCACTTCACACATGTTTTGGCTACCATTCTCTTTATTAAATATACCTCATGAGGATCTTGCCTCAGCCTGTGATCAAGCGGAGATGACCTATTTAGCACACCTCATGCCTGTAAACTGTGTGAAATGGCAGAATGTTACTAGGCTATACCACACTGACTACATGAGAATGCCAAGCAGAAACTGTTCTATACTGAACAAATATAGTATTGTACAAAATTATTAGGCAAGTATAAAGAAATGCTGTACAGTAAGAATGTTTCAAAAATATATAGGTTCATTATTTATTTGTATCAATTTACAAAATGCAAAGTGAGCAAATAGAAGACAAATCTAAATCAGATAAATATTTTGTGAGACTACCCTTTGGCTTCAAACCAGCAGCAATTCTTACACTTGCACACTTTGTAAACTTACACAAAGTCAGGAATTACCCCTGGTTCACATATTCACATTCGTGTGGGCTGCATTTTGCACGGGCACGAGAGCCCATTCATTTAAATGGACTCCCGTGCGCTAGGATATGCAGGAAAGAAGTCCCTGCATTTCTTTGGAAACCGCAGCCTGCACGGGAACCTCGGTTCCCAGTGCAGCTGCGATTTCCAGTGTGGGCGGCATGCCATTAGAATTAATGGCACCTGCCCGTGGGTCCGCATTGTTCTGTGCAGGTGGTGCGGCTGCGCAGATTTTTGTGGGGATCCGCAGCATCACCACCTGCACATATGAACCAAGCCTTAGAGTCAATTGTATGATTAACTGATTATACCAAGCAGGTGCTAATGATCATCAATTTCATATGTAGATTGAAACACAGTCATTAACTAAAACATGTCACAAGTCATACACCATGGCAAGCACAGTAACAAGACACAAGGTAGTAATACCGCATTCCTTACATTATTGGAAGATGTCTTGCAGTGCCATCAGCACAAAACTGGCAGAAACCAGTGGGATCCAGGCTCACCCAAGGAAAATTTGGCTAGAAGTTGTCTTGGTGGACATACTGCAGCCTAAAAGTCTTACCTCCAACACAGAAACAAGGCTAAGTGACCTAACTATACATGAAAACATAAGAACTGGGCTGCAGAAAAACAACAGCAGGTGTTATGGTAGTCTTACTATCCTAGTCATCGAGGAAATCAAGTGCACATGAATGGACAGTATTTAACAATTATACAGTAATTATAAATATGTTGATATGTATTGTCTAAGGGCTGTTGGAGCAATTGTCCTTTGTTTTCATTTTTGATCTGCTCCTACAGCTCCCCAAACACTGTATATAAATTGATACAAGTTCTTGGATACATTCTTGTTATAAGGCTTTCTTATGAGTATCTTATTCATAAAATAATGTAATAATGCCAATTCTTGCAATGTTCAGGTTCTGCTGAGCCTTTTGGTCCCATGGTGAATAAAAATGCGGGTGTCTTCCTGGTTGGGCATCATTTTGACAAAGGCGTGTATGCTCTGAAATGTATTATCACCCCCTGCAGTGTGGCATTATCATGCTGCCAATGTGTTCCATGCTGGTTCAAATACTCAGAAACTATCTTACCTGCCACCTGGTCCTTTGCTGCAGGACAGCACAGATCTATTGGAATCACTATAGCTCTGTGGGATGAACGCCCCATCAAGCAATTTACTTTCCTTCCACAAGTGGCATAAAGCATAACAGCTAGACAACTAACATTAGCAGAATGCTTGGCCAGCAAGTAGAGACTAAGTTTCTCTCAGACAAGGTTTTCTTTGAAGCAGCAGACTTAGAGGCAAGTGGGTAAATGCACAATATGAATACATAGCTGTGAACTGTTTAACATGATGTGTAAAATCTATAAATTTGTAAATCTGTTCAGCCATTCTTTAAAGTCACCCATCCAACCAGATATTAAGGGTCATCTTTAACTGCACACCTCCATTGCAATGAAAGCTATAGCGCTTGACCATGGAGCTTCTCCAGCCTATGACTGGATAGTGGAGGTGTAGCATTTTATTTATGAGGTCATCTCCGTACCATGTACTCCTATCTGCAAGCTCCCTATGTTAAAAGAACATAGTTCTGTAATACAGTAGAGCTTAAGTGTCTTTCAGTGCAGCATTATCTTCTCATAGTCTAGCTGTAAAGAAGATTGTGGGAGTGTTATACTAACTTAAAACAGAGATATTATTTTAAAAATTGCCTATAGATCTGCCTATATATCTTTTTTTTATAGCTGTTGATCCTGTCCACTCTTAACCCTTTGCTTTATTTCCCCATGCTCAGTTAAATGCTATTACATTTTTCCATATATTGCCTATATTATGATTGCTTTTCTGTTGTGTGACATCATTGGCTCCTTAATTACAGTTTATTATGCCTGGGAGCTGGTGGGAGGAATTTCTTCAATCTGACATTCTTCCTAGAGGCAAAAAAAAAAAAAACATTTCCCATGATTCCATGGGAATGCACTGACATGCTAGGCATTGTGAAAACCAGATAGCATCCATAAACATAGCTGGCAATCAACAATTGTGGCCATTTAGCTGGGTGCTGTGGATGTCATATCCACCTGCAGCAGTAACGCTGACATAAGCTTGTCACTGCTCTGCTTCAGCAAACTACAATGAGCTAGAAAATTGACTAGTAGCCATCTATCCATAGGGAAAAACAGTGATACTGAATCACAATTTTTTAGGATAATTTCACACTGATCCACCACAAAACACAGCAAAAATGCATAGGTTTTTACAGCACTTTTGCCGTGCTTTCTGAGCGGTTTTTAAAGGACGCGTGACTTAAAAACTGCACCAAAAATGCTTCTCAGAGGCGATTTTGAGGCGCTCTTTAGGCATTTTGCAGGCATTTCCATAGATTTCAACAGGAAGAGGCATTTTTGGGACATTTTTTTAAACTCACCAAACATGCCCCAAAGATGCTGGAAGCAGGAGTTTTTCCACCGCACTGCAAGCGCAACGCCTCAGTGTGAAAACTTACATAGATATACATTCACATACATAGGGAAGCATTTTTTCTTGAGCTTTTCAGGAGCTTTTTTGAACACAAAAACATTTAAAAAACTCCTTAGTGTGAAAGTAGCCTTAAATGTATTACATGTACTTGTATAGCGCCAACAATTTACTCATTGGTTTACACCACTCCCTGCCCTCATGGAGCTTACAAAATAAGGTCCCTAACTCACATTCATACACATATTAGTGTGGGAGGAAACCAGAGTACCCAAAGGGAACCCACGTACACTCCAGGCTGGTACTGTTGTGGTTGGGACTGGAACCAATGACCCTAGTGCTGCTAGGCAGAAGCAGAGTTACGCTTTAAAGAGACTATATTATCTATTTAATATAATGTGTACTTTTTCTTTATTTTTAAAAACTCAAATCAGCAGACTGAATGCTTCTATAGCAATATATTTTAGTAAAGTTTTTTGAGTTTACATAACACATAGTCTTGAATATAAAACACTTTCAATGTATCTTTTAAATAACTGATCTTCTTGCAACAATGATGATAATTTGACTGCCTGACACAAATATCCATCTATGAAATGCTATTAGGGAAATGCAAAACACAAGAAGCAAGAAATGAAAACTGTTAACATTTTTTACAAAACATATTGTGGTTTTTAGAAATTGTATTCAATCTGGCACCATAGGGGGATTGGGGGGATAGTTACAAAAACTAATGCACTCAGATTCTGGTGCAGTTGTGCATGATAGCCAATCAGCTTCTAACTTAAACTTGTTCAATTAGTCTTTGACAATAAAATCCAGATGCTGATTTCTATGCAAAACTGCAGCAGATTTTGCACTCTCCAGGTTTAGTAAATAATCCCCCTGGGAGGCAGTTTCTTTGCTGACTTAGATGTGCTTGTGGTTTTATGTGCTTATTTATAACTTAATCCTGACCAAAATGTTTCTTTTTTTACAGTTTGGACACGTTTGGAAAGGGTTAGATCCTCTGTTAATTTGATGGCAACACCATGAACAAAATGTACAACAGCAAAAAAAAATGTAAAATACCTTTCAGCTGGGGAGAGGGTCTATTCATGTACCTTAAAGGGCAGTATTGAAAATATCCAGATCCCTTAAATAACATGTTTGATTCCTTAAAGCTGTATATGATTTTAGTGAACAGTACACTTTAAAAGTGACAGTCAAAAAAAAAGGAGAAAGAATGGTATGGGGTTCCTTCCAAAATTCCACCCAAACCCTTTCCTGAGTGGCTATAAAAGGGAGGGCAGAGTAGTTGTGTCCCTCCCCTCTTCCTGTAACAGACAGGACAGTCTGTCTTATGTACCAAGAAGTATGTGGGGGTAATATGCAGAGGCGTATTTGTTGCGAGGCAAACAAGGCATTTGCCTAGGGTGGCATTTTTCAGGGGAAAAGCGGCGGCCACGCCCCCCCTCATCAGCAGTGACACATAGGAAACATTATCTAGGCTTACATGTCTCTGCCACCTGCATGGGAATGGATCCATTCCGTGAGAGGCTGCTGCAGGATGGGTGGAGAAGGTGTCCAATGTCCTACTCTTCAGGATGAATTACTTGCAGATGCTGTGCCATGATGTGTGGGCTGCTTAGCCCAGCTAGAATCGCTCCGCCCGTTTGACATCAGAATTAGCCAACCCATCCCCTCCTCTCTTTTATCTGGCCACACCCCCAGGAATTGGGATCACTGAGCAGCCAGATCTGCAGGGCACACACGAGTCGGAAGAGAGGAGGAGACTCTCTGTTGATTTGTGAGTGCTGCCTGGGAGCAGACCTAACCTTGACTCTGCCCATTTTCTGTATGGGTATTTGGGGAGAATGGAGCAGAGGGACGGGTGCTGTCTGTGGAGGAGAGAGAGAGCCTGGCCAGGGGGAGGGGAGGGAGATGATGCTGGCTGGAGGTGGTGCTGCTGGGGATCTGCAGGATGGAATTGGAAGGGCACAGAAATGAGTAGCTGAGCATATGCAGTCAGCTCACTTTGACTCTCACATAATGTTGAGCTGTGACAGAGAATGTGTGTGTGGGGTAGGGAACAAAGCCAGGTGCAATTTTTTTCTTTATGGGGGGAGGGGAGGCACGTATCCAAAAATTGGTACTTCCTGACATTTGTCACGTAGAGAGGGGATGGCAATGAAATTTCTGCAGCTGTGAAGGTCAGTCTATCTCTCAATAGCAGGGGCAGGCACTACAATGGGTCGGGTGGGTGGCCGATGCTGGTGCAGGAAGTGGGGGGGGCATCCAATTTTTTTGTTGTCTAGAGCAGCACAAAACCTAAATGCATCACTGGTAATATGTTGGGACTTATAGCAGAGTATGGACATCACCTTTGCAGGAATTGGTATGGTATGATATCTGGGAGTTTCCGTATCAAAATTGGCTTCCAGGTTCAACTATAAGACCACCATATTGCTTCCACATTCTTATTGATACATCAAATGTGGGGAAGAGGACCTTGTCCCTCAAATGGATTTTAATGGTGCTCAAGGAGAAACCATCCAGTATAAAAACAAAACAAACAATCTCTTTACTGAAGTACCAATAAAAGCATGACATTAAAAACTCTTATTTACATACAGTAGTTTCTGTCCCCTAAATAGACCTCATAATTCCATAGACTCATATTTACAACTTAGATCAATACAATACTGGTTTTGCAATCTAAAATTTGTGTGAAATGTCCAAGGCAGAGACTCCCAATCCTAGATGCATTTTGCAGATTATTCTGCTTCTTCAGGAGAGGGGAACAAGGGAGACAACCATAGTAAAATATAATGTTTAAACAATACAGCATAAGTTTCTTAATAGTATGATAATGATACGTTCACAATAATGTGCTGACCAAAAACAAAATCATCCAGGGATGTTAAGCACTAGCAGAACCCCACCACTGGATACAGCACACAGGGTCATCCAATGATCCTGGGGTGTTATGGGGGAGCACAAGGAGAGAAGGGGGCTACTGAAGAGAGCCTAAGCACATGATTATACTCATTGCATAATTTTCTATTTCACCAACACCAACGGGTAAGAGACTAACCTACTACATAAAAGGATTTCCTATGTTAAATAACAGGAGGTGGCCATCCAGGGTAATGAGGATGTGAAGAGACCAAAATGATGCCTATATATAGAAAGAAAGAGAG
Organism: Staurois parvus; assembly: GCF_062004578.1. Lineage (NCBI taxonomy): Eukaryota > Metazoa > Chordata > Amphibia > Anura > Ranidae > Staurois > Staurois parvus. The sequence continues at coordinate 15,253,393 of NW_028318157.1, forward strand.
AGTTACAGTCCCCTATATTATTTAAGTACCAAACTAAGCAGAGAAAGAGTTGTAATATTTTGCTCAAAGGGTATTTACCTCAAGCGGAAGTGTTGTACTATAAGGCCTTTGTATGCTCAATCTGTTATGTCCTATAGTGGATGAGAGCCAGTTTCTAAATGTCTGTGTCTGTAGTTGTTGAGGCGCACCCACCTTAGGTCTAGATCTTTAGAGAGTAGAAAAAAACTTGGTCACAAGTCACTCTTAACAAATATGAACACTTTTATAGCTGAATTTCGGTAAATGGGAAGGAGGGTAAGGAATAAACAAGATACCTCAAATGCATACTCAGGTTGATATCTAATCTCAGGTTGACATCCATCCAAATGTTTTCTATGTGTTTCTACAGACTATGCAGGCCTGTAACACCTCTTGGATCTTTATCGCTTTAGAGATTAGTGTTCTAGTGGCATCTTGACATGTTAAAGCAAGGAGAGCTAAGAAGGCTTCGATGTTAATTTATCCCTCAGCTAGTCATGTATCACCTCTTTTTAAGTGAGGTACAGGCACTGGTACCTCCTTAAGTCCAGGGTACTTTTTCTCTTTTAGTAGTCCAGAATCTTGTAGAGATCTCACAGATGGGAAGACTCCTCACAACCCCACTCATTCACCAATAAAAAAGTGTAGTGTAAAAAAAAACACAGGAGGCAGTTTTTGATAAGTCCTTTTATTAAAAAAATAAAAAAGAAGAAAAGCTCAACATATTTTGCTCAAACAAAAGAGCTTTATCAGGAGTTTAAATTAAAAGAAAGATCTAACAAAAAACTACTGGGCAAAATGGCAGGCAAACAAAGGGCTCCTCAATTTACAGTTTATGTGGTCAAAATGGTCGCCATGCACATGACACAATGATGTCACCATGCACACCGTGACCTCATGATGCATGCCATGAGAAGTTCATGCCCAGCACCATCTAGCAGTCAAACAAGAGATGGCCACTGATTTTTTTAGCACATTTTTATATACTTGTACCAATCCTATATATTGGACCAAATTATATGCACCTAGGGGAGATAATTGGAATAATGTGCAGCACCAAATAGGGGCAATTTAATTGCTTACAAAACAACTATATTTTGCCATTGTTCTAGGTTCTAGATTACAGTGCTCTACATAAAGCCTTCCCATTAGTGCCTTCTACCTTCTATCCAAATTCATTGAGGAAAATTACCTTTATTCAAATTAAGCCCACTAAATCTGCCAAATAAACCACACACCAGATGAGCTCAGATGAAAAATCCATCTCACCTCTAATTTAAGTAAAATCCTACCTAAGTCACCTTTTCTTGGATCCAGTTTCACCTGTTGTACCTCCCAAAAGGACAGGCAATCTTGTTTTTAATTGTGCTTCTGCCGGATGTGTCTGACAATTGGCCTGTCCTTCTTTAAAATGACATCATTAACATGTTCTAAGACCCGTGGGCTTAGTTGCTGAATTGTTTTGCCAACATATAAGAAAGGGCAAGAAAACCTTGCCACATACGCTACTCCTTCAGAACTACAATTGAAGAAGTTTTTATTGTGATAGTTTCACCATTTTTGGGGTTCACATCCTTGACTTTTGCTATATAGGCGCATGATTTGCAGTGGCCACATCTATAGCTGCCCATTAGTTTTTCTGTCAGCCAAGTTTGTCTAGGTACTGATGTTTTTTTCCAGTTGACTATGTGGGAGACTGTGGTAATATAGTGGACAAATCTTTATTATCAAGAAGAATGTGCCAATATATTCCCAAGGGTTGCTATTTTCCTTGTCAAATGATCTCTTGAGATCTATCCCTTTGCAAACCCTCTTACGAAATCATTCAAAAAGCCATGCACTTTCTGCTCTAAAGGCTTCCTCTGAGGAGAATTTTATCCTTGCCCTTATAAATTGTCCCGTGGGGATGCCTTTCTTCAGATGGGTGGGGTGATGGCTGTCCCAGTGCAGCAAAATATTGGTAGAGGTAGGCTACTGATATATTGTTGTTCCAATCATGCCATCCCCTTCCCTGGTGATCTGAAGGTCCAAAATATTAATGATTTCTTTTTGAATTTCACTGGTTAAAAAAAATTCCGATGTCATTGGTGTTAAGTCGTTCCACAAGGTAAAAAATGCTCCCTCAAACCTTGCCATAAGATGAAAATATCATCTATGAAACATGCCCACAATAATATCTTAGATGTATAGACCTCAAGATCAGCAAAAACCACAGGGTGCTCCCACCAGCCTAAATAGATTGGCATATGTGGAAGCACAAGCTGTACCCATCACAGTCCCAGTTCTCTGATTGTACACTTTACCATCAAATAGGAAGATATTGAGCTCTAGCACAAAGAGTAGAAGCTTCAAAGTAAACTCTGTGTGTGTTTGAAACACCATACCCCGTGTCTTTAAATAGTGCTTACACACTTTAATACCCCGAGCATGTTTAATATTGCTGTAAAGAACTTCAACGTCTAAATTTGCCCTTCCGAGTTCGCATCCGCGACCGGCTCCGGGGATGGAAGTGTGAGAGACAGAGCTCCGTCCATCCGCCAGCAGAGATGCAGCTCATGCCGACAACGGAGGGATCCATGTGTTCTAAGTTATAAATAAGAGTTCATTAACCCCTCGCCTACCATGCCACAGAGGAGGAAAGCCCTAGGACAGCAAGGGAAGCTGACAAGCTTCTTCCCTGCTGTCCCCTCATGCAGCCAAGATGGCGCCGGCTGCAGCATGAACGGACACAGAGCCTGTGACAGAGACACCGCAGCACAGCACCTGGATCCCAGATTGAGAGCACCACTGTACCCAGGAAATCTGGGTGAGTCCTCTCCTCCCCTGTCTCCCACCACAAGTAGCCCTGCTAAATTGAGACCCAGATTGGATACTGAATCCACTCCTGACCATCCACTCTTTATCCCACAAATTCTACCTCAAAATTCTGCTCCATCTTTAATCGAATTTTTCCCCGCCTCTGATCAACTTATCACTTAGATATCCATGAAAAACATGCTTCTTTCTCTGCGTCAAACACTTCACACTGATCTTAGTGTCACTATCCCAAATCTCTAATGTGGTACAACAACAAGAACTCCGTATACGCCATATTGAAAACAAAGTGGGAGAAATGTTTACAGCCCATAACGACCTGATTGAAGCACACGCAGACCATGAAGCTGATATTGAACAAATAAACCTGAAATTAGCTGATTTAGAAGACCGATCCAGGCACAACAACATCAAATTTAGAGGCATACCTGAATCAATTACCAACGATGCCCTGACTCCATATCTTCAACAATACATAAAAATCCTCATTCCCTCACTCACTGATATGGAACTCGCCATAGATCGGGCGCACAGAATACCCAAACCAACTTTCTTACTATTCCTAGAGATGTACTGGCACGCATACATTTTTACCATGTAAAAGAGAAGATAATGTCAACAGCCAGAAATCCTCCACCCCTTCCGCCATCACAAGCAAATATCAAATTATTTGCTGATTTATCCAAAGCCACACTCCTCAATCGCAAAAAGCTTGTCACCATAACAAAAGCTCTGAGGAACCATGGGATAGGTTATCAATGGGGCATTCCCACAAAACTTACCATTAAACACATGGAAAAATATACACCATCAAAAATCTAGAAGCGGGCATCGATCTCCTAAAAAAGTGGAACATAATACCGGCAGCATCTCAACACTCCATTCCTGCCAACACGCAACCAATGGATGCTGAGTGGTCCTGATTTTACAAGCTCTCATACTACTAAACACCCGCCATCTTGGGCACTCTCTCCCTTACCTAACCAACTGCTGGCAAACGGCCCCAAATCGAACATTTTCAAGTTACAAGAGACTTTTCAGCATGACCTCTCTTATGGTCTATGCTTGTTCAAATCCCCCTGTCATGCAGTAGCAATTCACGCTACTCATGTTACTTGCATTTCTCGCAAGTCTTTTTTTATCTACCCTGCCTCCCCTCCTGCACCACCAGTCAACGTAATCACTCCATCATTCAGCTATCATCTCCGACATCACCAGCAAAACTCCACCTGACCCAACGATTGTTCCACAATTAACACATCTTGTGTATGAAAGACCACCACCACACTACATGTACCTTCTCATCAAGATAAGAAACGACTCTCCTACTCATTAACTCCAATCAAAAGCTTATCGAATGATTAAACTATCATCTCTTAATGTCTGCGGCCTAAACTCCCCCTTTAAGAGGTCCCTGCTCCTGAAAGAAACTCGCTCCTTACATACTGATGTACTTTTTCTGCAAGAAACACACTTCGCGACAACCAAAATCCCTAAATTCCACCTCAAACATTTCTCCCATATATACATTGCAATGAACATTAAAAAGAAAATGGTGTCAATACAGCCATAAAAGACTCTATCCAATTCCAACACATCTCGGAAACAATAGACCCTCAAGCTCGATACCATATCCTGATCTGCAAACTCAACAAAATTATACACACCCTAGTCAATGTCTATGGCCTTAACTCCAATCAATTACAATTCTACAACAGACTTCAATCAATTATCTCCTCCCAAAAACAAGGCAGACTCCTCATAGGCGGTGACGTCAACATCATTGGCAACCCACTTCTGGACTCTTCTTCAAACAAACGATCTTCCAAACAGAATTTCAACCGATTTCTTCATAACAATGATCTCTATGACATTTGGCGATGCCAACACAACACGGAAAGAGATTACACCTACTACTCTCCATCCCACCTATCCTACTCCAGAATTGACTTTTTTATCACAGACAAATGGACCCTACAACGCATAACCTCCTCATCAATTGGTACCATAACATGGTCAGATCACGCTCCAATCAACATTACCCTTGACGACCAGCAATACTCCTCGATACCTCAAATCTGGAGACTAAATTCATCGCTACTGAAGAACCCAGATGAAAAGAAGCACATACTAGATGCACACAATATGTTTTTTGAACTTAATGACACACCTGACATTTCTATATCCACACTGTGGCCCGCTTACAAAGCCTACCTGAGAGATATCCTCATACAATTAAACTCCCGCATCACAAAACAAGGAACCCAACAAATTGACCAACTCCTTGCATCTATTAAACTAAAAGAAGACCAAAACAAAAAAAATCCCAACCCCTCCACACTTCCTCCCTCACCTCAGATAGAAATAAACTAAGAGCCCTACTATAAATATATATATATAAATATGATATCAACCTGCAAAAAAATGAAAGCAAAATTCTACTCTTTAGGCAACAAAGCAAACTCACTACTAACTAAACTAATCAAACAAAAATGCCTAAAAACTAAAATCTCTAGTCAAACATCCAACTACTCACACTTCTCTCACAAACCCACAAGAAATAGCAAATGCCTTCGCGACGTACTGCCAAAAATTATACAATCTCAAAAATGACTCACACTACCCAACCGACACCCATATCCATACAAAAATTTCTCTATACTATCAAACTACCCCAACTCACTTCAGATCAACTCCTACTATCTCCACCCCAATTTCCCCTGCGGAAATAGAAAAAACCATTAAAGCTTTACCACTCAAAAAATCACCAGGAAACGATGGTTTCACCAACAAATTTTACAAATCATTTGCCCCTGAGCTCTCACCATATCTGACCAAGCTCTTTAACCGTGCCTCCTCTACAGCCTCATTCCCCAAAGAAATGCTACAATCCATAATTATGAGTATCCCGAAACCCGGTAAAGATCCTCTAAATTTCCAGAATTATAGAGCAATATCACTACTCAACACAGACATAAAGCTATATGCTAAAATAATAGCCCAAAAACTTCTCCCTTATCTACCTACATTAATCTACCCAGACCAAGTAGGATTCATCCCTGGTCGCCAAGCTCCTGACGCAACTAGGAGAATTATATCTCTTCTCCATAACCTAGAACTCATCAAACAACCCTCCATATTACTATCCTTAGACGCGGAAAAAGCATTTGATCGAATACACTGGCAGTTTATGCGTTTAACCCTACCAAAATTTGTCATCACGGATTGGATGTTATCAGCCATCCTTTCCCTCTACTCCAATCCATGAGCCAAAGTATTAACAGATGGTACACTATCAGATCCCTTTGACATCACAAACAGCACCAGACAAGGTTGACCCTTATCCCCCATAATATTTACACCACTTATTGAACCCTTAGCTTCCAAACTAAGAAATGACCCATCATTTTCAGGAATTACCCACCTCCACACAGAACACAAAATCAGTTTATTCGCAGACGACATCATACTAATGATAACCAACCCACATAAATCTCTCCAAAATTATTTGGAAGTTTCCTACTACAAACTTAATGAACCTAAATCCTCCATCTTAAATCTTCACACACCTATCCAAACTCAAACATCACTAGCCAAACAATTTCCCTTCTCCTGGGAACAACACAACATACCCTATTTAGGAATTAAACTCACCGCAACAATAGACCAATTATACCCTGCAAATCATAAATTACTACTTGAATCCATTTCATGAGAAATCTCAACACTTCGTACATCAACACTCTCAAAACTGGGAGGAGTAGCGACTCTGAAAATGTACATATTACCAAAAATTCTATACATATTCCGCACTCTCCCTATTCCCATTCCCAATATCTCCTTCTCTAAAATGCAAACAGTCTTCTCTAAATGCCTCTGGAATTCTAAAAAATCCAGATGTACTACAAATCTACTATTACGGCTAACATCCAGAGGACGAGCAGGCCTTCCACACTTAAAATCGTACTACAATGCGACTCTTCTTGACCAAATATACTTTTGGTGGCACCCAACAAATGAAAAATGATGGTCTACCATGGAAACACTCCCATTGCTTCCACTTTTACCTCGAAACATACTCTTCACACCGTAAATACCCCAAACCAAATACTTACTTAAACACCCTTGTATCCAAGCCTCTCTCCAATCATCACTCCCTCCTTAACTCTATTACAATGGGAAAAATCCAGCCTAACCAACATAAAAGAGCTCTACACAAATCACAATTTGGAATCGTTCCAAACTCTCCACGATAAATTTAATCTACCCGCAACCGAATACTTCACCTACCTGAGAATAGCGCACTGCTTGCGAACAATAAATATTCCTCATTTTATGAAAGTTCCTACCACCGCATACCAATTCTTTAACAAAACAAAATATCCAGGTAAAGGTATCTCTACCTTTTACACACTAATAGTAGACTCCCTATTTACCCTACATTCTTCCTCCTTAATTAACTGGGAAAAACTCTCCTACAACCAATACCTCCACATTTGTGGGAAAAGGCCTCACGATGTAGTTCTCATTGGGAATTGTACCTAACAATACTACATCAATGGTACTTAACGTCAGTTAAACTTTCACTATACTATCCACAGCATTACTACTCCTGTTGGAGACAGTGCGGAGAAATAGGATCAACGCTCCATACACTATGGACATGCAAATCACTTAAATCCTTCTGGAATAGCGTCTTCCAAATTCTCTCAACATTAACTAAAACTCCAATAACCCCAAACGCTGCTCTAGCACTCCTCCATATTGGAATCAATGATTTCCCTTCGAGACTCCCGTACCATTATTATTCATACATTATCGTCAGCTAAAATAAACATAACTAAATTATGGAACACTAGTAAATCTCCTTCCCTTACTTCACTGATAACAGACCTTAACTTCCAATGTGATACGGAAAAAAGATCTGCCCTAAACAATTCTGCCTATCACACATTTAAGCTCCATTGGTCTCGATGGTTACAAAACCCAAACTGCTCCATAAAATTCTGATAAATTCACTATAAAATACCTTGACCGATCTGCCTAGACTGGTACCCTTCCCTTCCCTCTCCCCTTTCCCACCTCCCCTATTTCCCTACTCTTTGTTCTCCACCCCCTATATATCTCTTCTACAACCTTACATGGTTCAGAATATACTGAACATACCTCTCATGCCAATGCCACATATTCTAGTATTACCCCCAGCCAAATGGTGGGGAAAATATTTTTTAATCCTGTACTGCATTATCTCTAAATGAACCATATTTACCTACAATGTCTTGTTATTAAAACGTCAATAAAAATATTGAAATTAAATTTCCCCTTCCAACTTGTTGACAAAATCACAGGTGTCTTCTATATATGCTTAGATAAGTAAACAATGCTCAGCACAGAGTGACAACTGTGGTGATATGGAAAGGGCTCCCGAGTGCCACGTCCTAATAAAGCTACTGTAGATCGACCAGGTGTTGCATGATACAGGTATAGCTTAATGTATATATGATCATTTTTTTTTTTTACAGCTAGTTAAAGCGAATTTGTGCTTTTGGGTCACACTTCATATAAACTTGGACCTTTGTGGTGGTTTGGATTGCAGATAGGAGTTTGATGGATGACCCCATTATTCTAAACATTATTCTAATATTGCGACATTGACGGAATCTGCCTCACTTGCTTTCTCTCCTTCCTCTCTATCTGCATATAATAAGGTCAATCTAAAATCGCGATGTCCCGTGCGTAATAATGCCACACCCAGCAGCACCCTGCACAACGATTTTCCACCTAATGGACCACAGATCAATGTACCGGCAGCCTGAGCAATTCTTACTGGGTGAGGTTAATTATGCAATTAACCCTTCACACTGCCACCACCTCCTTTTTGTCAGAGAAAGAGTTAACGCGGCAATATCAGTTTTAACACTATAATGATTGAAATAATCATCTGCATAATACGGTCATAACACAGGCCTGTTATACAGAGGGTTAAACAAACAGTAGCGTTTTCTTTAGAGACAGGGATTTATAAGTTGCAATACAGAGCTATAGAAACAGTTCAAAACATTCAGAAGGAAAGATTTATTACTAAAAGGTCAAACGGGTGCAATAAAAATATTTACAGAAAAAAGATGTAATTAAGATGTATATATAAATATACAGAGAATAACAGCACAGCAAATAGATAACAGAGAGAAGTTAAAAGGTTAAGGTACTTGCCATTAAGCCTTGGATGTAAGCAGATCAAGTTTCTGAGCAGAAGGGGCACGGGTCTCCCCCAGGTGGTATTGATGTTAAAATGGGAGACGTCTTCAACTTCTACTCTTAGGCCTGACAGCCTGTTTTGTAGTCCCCAACAGGGGGTGGCTATGCAGTCAAGGACCAATCCTCGCTTAGGGCGTGGAGATATGGGTGGATGCCTCAACTAGAGCAAAAATCTCCCGTAACTCATATTTTGGCCTGTAACTTTCCATTTGCACAAGTGACATTCCACCCGCGGGTAGATTATTATGCAGACAAGTCTGAGGATTGATTAGATATGAATTATGAAAGTGTACACTGAACGGTTCACAAGATCTATTTTTCTGCTTTCCTGTGTGTCCGAGACAAGGCGAGTGACCCATCAAACTGTTCGCCTGCTCATCGTCCATCTGGCGATATGTCCGGTTTTTATGTAAGTCTCTCATATTCCAAGATATGAGACATAGGGAAAAAATGGATTTTGAGAAGTGTTATCTGATTCTGTCACCTATGCTGAGTTAGGTTTATTAGGTCAGAATCTCTTTCAACTCTTGGGAAAGCTTGCCTTATCTCTTCCGGGGTGTGAAATGGCACAGGTTCTCTACAGGAGGGAGAGTGAGGGGAGAAAATGCAGATTCTTAACAAAATGGCGGACTGCGTCAGTCTCTGTTGCGCATGTTTGTGACACCTTAACCTCCACACTACCACCTTCATTTTCCTTTTGTAAGGAGTCTCAATATCCCTGGATGTTGATGTTGTGATAGATGTTTGCACAGGTTTGTTCTTATATTCCTTACTAAGGGCAAGTTTTCTTGCAAAAAGGTTTACATCTTTCATCAACTCATATAGATCTAAGTGTTGCGTGAGTACAAAAGATAAATCCTTTTTTAGGACTGCAATGTGATCAGATGACAGTGGCATCTTCGACAGATTGAAAATCTGAAGATCACTATTATCATTATGGCCATCTGCATTTTCTAGGGGACTCATTGTTATTGCTCCTTGCCTCTTCTGGCTCCTGTATAACCCCATTGTTTGTGGTTTCTTGTCTGTGTGGGTACCTCTAAGAAACATCCCTGGTTTCCTCTAGGGATACTAGCTGGTCTCCTTCGTCTTCTTTGATATTGCATCTTTCTTAAAGTGTTTTCTGTTTGCAAGTTGTCCAGCCCTGCCATGCCGTGTTATCAGTGTGTGAATGAGGTCTTCTCATAAACCACAAACACTTATCTTCTTTTGGATGTACATTTTCAGGCTAGCTACCTCCCACCAACATCTAGTGTATTTTTGTAGGTTTTCAACATGCATCTGAATGCTTCAAATATGGTATCTCTCTTTTATTGAACCATTGTTTCATTAGAGAACACTTTACTGGCTTTTAATGAGAGCGACTCTATCTCTTTCTCAAGAAAGCCAGCCATTTCTGTATTTTGGATCCAGGCTCGGTCACTAAAACACAATAGTATCAAAAATGTACTCAAAAATAATGTCCATTATATTGTATCAAAAATCTCCCTTTATATGGCAATACCTCAAGCACCAAGACCACAGGGAGGATACTGTATATTGCCTAACGTTTAGGCACTTAGGACTTACAGTAAATATGTAGCAGGGCCATTGTGTGATATATTTTACTACTTGTAGGGTGGGGAAAGCCAAACAACACCCCTTTTCTTCCAATCAAATTGGGAAATAATATATCAGTTATTCTCACTGAAACTGTGGCTCTATGAGAGGAAACTCAATAACTCTTTAAAAAATATCACAAAAAAAAAACCAAAGAAGTAAAATGGTGTCATTATGCTGGGGTAGATAAAAATCTTTCTCAAATGCCAGATATAGGGAACCATAAAAATACCTCTTGGCTATGCAGTTCTAATTTCAATATTCCATCTACTCTACACCAACTATGTAATATAAGCGGTGGTAATTATATAACAACCTTTCCACTGCTATTTATCGGCCCACTTAAAGCAATTTCAATTTGAAAAATGGATGTGAACAAGAGACCTTTAGATTATCAGTAATCCTCCAGGTAAAGAACTAAGGCCATAAAGTGGTAAAATACTACTGAGTCCTCTTAAAATGTTTTAACCACTACCAGGAAGAACATTTGGAGTGTATGTAACCCTCCTAAAAAAGCCATGTGTGCCCCCAAAAAAGGAAACACAAAAATGTAAAACATAAGAAAAACGGAACATGTTAATCGACAAAATCGAACTGCTATAAACAAAGATCTAACTGTTTACAAACAAAAAAACCATGTGGCAAAAATGGCAGGCAAACTAAGGTCTTCTTAATTTATAATCTATGCGGTCAAAACGGCCGCCACACACCCGACATGATGATGTCCCCTTGCATGCACAAATGAGTTTCAAATGATTTTCCAACAGAAAAATGGATAAAGGGAGCTTGTCTGACCTTTGAATTTCAGGCCATTGAATCGTTCATCTGCATATCTGATATTGGCAATAGAAGTAGAGAATGCCTGCTCCCTAGAAAGCAATGCCAGCAGACATCCAGTCCGCTCACACTGTTCAAAAATTCATTGAGATTGATGTAGCAAGTGTTTCTTAGCTGTCGAAACTCTGAGAAGTGTGACTTCACGCAATGCCCCCTGCATATCACAGCGGAGCCCGTCATCCCTGGAAGCCAAGTACTGAACCTCCAATTCTCCAACCTGAGCCTCAGCCTGCTCCAGCTTGGCCCTAGCGTTCCAAAGAGTCGATAGCAGATTGGATAGGAAGTTTACATGTGTGTTTGAGTGTGTTTGTGTTTTTTACTTTGATTGATGGATGAAAAGTGTTGATCAATGAGTAAAATTATTTTAGGTTTTCTTCACCTTCTGTCCATATGATGAAAATATCATCAATATAGCGATAGTATCTGTATGTTTTTTGTTGCATGCTGTTCAGGAATTTTTCCTCCAGGTCAGCCATAAATAAATTGTCATATTGGGGTGCCATTTTACTTCCCATCACAGTACCCATACATTGATGATAGATGTTTTTATTGAAAGAAAAGTAGTTGTGTGTAAGTATGAATTCAATGAGCTGTGTAACATCCTCAGCAGTGTATTTATGGTTTGGTGAGGATGATAAGGATCTGTGACATGCAGCTAATCCATCCTTGTGAGGGATATAATTATACAGGGATACTACATCAATAGTGACTAGAAGTGTATTTGATGGTAATTGCTGTATATTGTTGATCTTGTTCAGAATATCAGTTGTGTCTTGCAGGAAACTAACAGTATTCTTGACTAATGGTTTTAACATTTTTTTCTACAAAGCCTGAGATTTGTTCGGTGAGTGTGTTCATACCTGTTATGATGGGTCTGCCTGGATTTCCTGGCTTGTGGATTTTGGGCAGCATGTAGAAGTCCCTGATTTCTGGATTATCCAGAATCGTATTTATAAGTTCTGAATGTAGGTGGGCTGGAAGTGTTTTAATGAGACCTTTTAGTTGTATAATCCTAGTTTTATAACCATTTTTCCAGAGCAGCTTGTATTTTTCTTGTGGTTACCTATGGATTTCCCTTTGTATCCTGAACAATTCTTTTGTCAGTTATGGCTGCAATCTTTCTTGGTCTATCTGACCGTGGCTTAGTACCAAGAGATCACTGAACTTTCCACTTCTTAAAAGGTGATTTAACAGTACTGATTGGCATATTCAAGGCTTTGGACATCTTTTTATGTCCTTTTCCATCTTTATAAAGTTCCATTACCTTGTTACGCAGGATTTTTGACAGTTCTTTTCTGATCCCCATGACTCAGAATCTAGCCTAGTCAGTGCTTCCATGTAAGAGCTAACAAACTCATTGACTATTTATACACTGACACTAATTGCAATTTAAAAAAACACAGATGTAGGACAGTAACCTCTAATTGGCATTTTAACCCCTGTGTGTTACCATGTGTGTCTGTACCAAGGCCAAACATTCCAGGATATGTAAACTTTTGATTATGGCCATTTGGGTGATTTCTGTTATCATTATGATTTAAAAAGGAGCCACACAACTATTTGATAATAAATGGCTTCATATGATCATCCTCCTTTAATAAAAGAACATTTTTTGGCATGAGCAGTCATATTTTGAATATCAATGCCAACATTTCACAATTTCTGCCAGGGTATGCAAACTTTTGAGCACAACTGTATATGCATTCTTATTTGTGATAAGCGCAACACCGTTTTTGATCATTTATATATACATTATATATTTATGTGTGATATAAATAGTGAGTGCAGCTACCATTGAAACTTTGATTTTCTCTTATGTTATGTTTGTGACACATAGCATAATCAGGTTTGGTTTATTAAACACTATGTTTTGCAGTAATTGCTTGATGTTTCTCCTCTTGTTCTTCAACACGTGACCTGTTTTGGAACCTTCAAGCATTACCTTCATAGTTTCCACTACACCACAGTACCCACTGCAGTGGTTTCCACATTCAAAACACTTAGGGGGGGATTTACTAAAACTGGTGCACTCAGAATCTGGTGCAGCTGCGCTTGGAAGCCAGTCAGCTTCTTACTTCAGCTTGTTCAATTAAGCTTTGACAATAAAATCTGGAAGCTAATTGCTTTCTAAGCAGAGCTGCACAAGATGTTACACCATGCACTTTTAATAAATTACCCCTTAGAGTAAGCTCCCAGTATACTTATTTTGTCTGGACTTTAGATGGGATTGAAGTTACATCCTTAAATGTTAGGGCCAACTGGTCCTTTATATGGCAGGAGGCTCTACCCTCGCGCTATGACATTTGCTGCCTACATGAGACACACTTTCAAAACAATGTAATTTCTAAATATTCACACAAAAACTTCCCCTACATCTACAAAGCATGTGCACCAGTAAAAAATTAGGAGTCTTAATCGCCATCAGGAATTCAATCTCCTTTACCCTGCTACACTCGTATCTGCTGTCTGGATTGAGAACAAACATCCTCTTTATGAAATAATTTCAAAACTGTACACCTTGGTGATACTTTGCCCCCCAACTCCCATACACTTCACTTCCTGCAAAAACTCTTCAGCAAAATTGCTTTTATTAAACAAGGCTTTCTTTAACCTCACATATGACTATCCATTTGATTCCACAGCTTGCTCTATGAAACATGGGCCATGTCACATACTTGGTAGAAGTCTGAACTGATGAGGTCGGCCTCTTTTGTATCTCCAGCCCAGGACACACTGAAAGTGGAAGAGATGGTACCGAGAGACAGAAGGAACACGAGTGCCTGCAGATGTTGATTGCAGAGAAGTAAACTCGGTAGATCAGGCATTGCATCCAGTCAGGAACAGAGGAGATGCAGGAATGACCTGCCGAGGGTAAAGGAGCACTCCACCTGAACTGCAAGATCTGGGTGCATGGCTTGCCGGAACCTCTAACAAGAGTAAGGCTGGAACACACCATGACAACTGGAGCTAATATGATAGACAGCCAAGGCAAGCACTCAGTGGGTCTGTAGAGCTGAACTGGAGCCTGAAGTGCAGTCAGGGGGTAGCCAGGGTCAGCAGTAAGCAAGCGATGAGGTACCAAAACATCAGAGAGGAACGTGGTCAGGAGTAAGTCAGGATCAGAAACCGATGAGTAGAAGCATAAACAGGATCCAAGAGCAGGTCAAGGACAAGCCGGGTCAGCAGGACACAGAGAAACAGCTGAAGACCAGTCAGCACTGACAGAGAGTAAGAGCCTTCCTTAAATAGCCCATCTGGTGCCAGAAACTGTGGGCATGCTCCTGCGTGCATGCATTCGTGTGCTCATTTTTATAAGCAATCTGCCTGTGCTCATTTCCATGCCCGATGTTGTGAATAGTTAAATTATATGCTCGTCACACTTTGTGACCTGTGGCAGCACCTACACTAACTGTTAAAAAGCTCCTATCTGATATGCTCAGGTTTCCAGTCCAGTGCAGACATTTTCAGGATGTGGAAGGGTTCGTTGTTGGATCTTAAGCTGTTAGTAGGCTGTTTTTACAGATATAAGTACAACAACCATTCTTATATACTAAACTCACCCAGGGTGAATTTGGGGACCTGCACCAGCACCCACACGGATGTCATATTGAATGCAGCCACTGTGTCTCAGTGGACATGAGTAGGAAGCCACCCATGTAAATGAGACCTTAGTTCTATCACTCTGTGGTGGTGTTTATATATAATGTAAATGTCCTTTCCAGTGAAACTACATGGTTCTGATATCATTTTTTGACCAGGAATGACAGCTGACTTCCTGGTTCAGACTAGAGCCCAGTTCCGAATAAACACAAGCTAATCTCTAGTATTAAACACCATCTGTCTGATAAGAATCATATCTGCAACAGTTCTCCAACAAAAGCAGACTCAGGGGAATTTAATAAATCTATAATGACATTCTGCTGATGACAGTTCCCTTTAGAACTATCTGAGCCTAATTCAGGCAAGCAGTGTTAGTAACATTGCTGATACAGGAGACAAATTTAGGTAGTTCTGAATACCACCATTTTAAGTGCTCAGAGTGGGTCATGTCTGTGCTGGTAAGCTGTAGTGTATGTGACAGCTTCCTGCACCATGCTGTATACTTGGACCTATTCAGCTCTTGGCTAAATGTAAACAAAGGAGGTGGGGATAATGGTGATCTAATTGGCCAAATATGACAATTCCCAGATTTTCAAAATGGTTAGTTACTCAGGTCTGCTTTAATTCTGATGGTCAGCACACAGACGTGATCAGATTTTAAAGCCGTTATTACACTGAATAGCGGCTATGAAACCTTCTGATGCCGTGTGCTGTAAATTAAAAGTAAAACATGCCTGATTAAGAACTAGTCTCTTTTTTCTTAGGGTCTGTCAACTCCTGGTACAAAACTCCTCAGCAGGGGCAGACTGACAACTCATGGGGCCCCGGACAATAGGGGATCATAGGGCCCCTGTGTCCTTGCCCAAACTCAAAAAGGCCTATGAAAAAGGCACCAGGGGCATCTCATGAGGCCCCCTACTGAACCCGGGCCCTTGGGCAGTGCCTGAGTTTCCAAATGGTCAGTCCGCCCCTGCTCCTCAGCCATGTGCCTGTCAGTGCAATGTGTGCAGTGTCAGGGAATAGAGGGAGGGAGTGCACTGAAGGAGAATGTCCAGTATGGACTGTCTCTAACAGGTACGTGAATTGAGCACAAGTGCAAACACTTTCAGTGCATTTTCCCAACATAATTCTAAAGGATGCCTATGACACCCTTTTCTAATCCCCCCCCCCCAGTGTGTTTAATGGTTATTCCAAAAAATGAAGAATCTAGATATTTTTGAAGATGGGATTTGTTTTCTGCTAAAGGCCTGAATGGTTACAGAATGTAACCTTTATCTACCTATAATATGTAAGCAAAGAGAAAACACTGTTGATGATAGTATTACACAAATGGTCCATCTGTGAAACTGATTTTAAGCTTACTGTGATTAAATCCTGTGACTCAAGGTACAATACATTGACATTTTAATCAGTTTCTTTGATTACAGATACAAAGTTAGTTGCTCTCTTTGAGTTTTGTCTCCTTTTGTGCTTGTTTGTTGCTAAGGTATTGAATGTTAATTTCTCTTGATTGGAAATAAACTGCTTTCCATTTAAATTAGCAATGTCCATATTGAATGCATTGATAAAGTTGAAACATTCTATTGCCATAGAAAAATAACATGGCTGGCTGAGCAAATAGATTGTTTCCTTGTTTAGCTGTCAGTAGAAAATATATGTGCAATGTTTCTTTTATTCTATAATAAAATAATAATATTTATTTTACCATCCAAAGAAGGAACAAAATACAGTTTACATACTACTGTAAAAAAAATTTGTTTACAGTTGCTTTTATCTCACAAATTGCACTGTGATAACTGAGAAGTATTTAGGTCTATATGTTTTTCACTTATGAGCTGCTGTAAAATAATAAGAGATCAGCCATGTAGATGAGCCCGAAATTTGATTACCACCTTCAGTCTTTCAAAGAGCGGAATTTTCTCATTTCACTTCCTGACTACCTATGACAGTTCCCGAGGCCCTGACATGCCAGGATAGTACAACCCCCCCAAATGACCCCTTTTTGAAAAGTGGACACTACAAGGTATTTACTAAGAGGCATGGCAATTTATTTTACAGATCTCATTTGTTGCCACAAGATTTTGGAAAAAGAAGTAAAAAAAATTTTCTTTTTCAGTTTTCAAAACCCTGTGACAAAAAATTAGATTTGCAAAATACTCACTATGCCTCTCATCAAATACCTTGAGGTGTCTACTTTCCAAAAAGGGTCATTTGGGGGAGGGGTGATTGTACTATCCAGGGCCTCTAAAACTGTGAGAGATAGCCAGGATGTGAAATTATGGTTTTAGGGCCCCATATGGTTAGGCTCCCAAAAAATCTCACTCATGTGGTATGCTCATACACAGGAGAAGTAACAAAATGTGCTTTAGGGTGTAATTCTACATATACCCATGACACATGTGAGATGTCTCATTAAAGTGACAACTTTGTGTAAAACAAATATTTTTTTTTGTAATTTTCCAAAAACTTGTGGAAGAAATAAAATCTTCCATGGACTGAACATGCCTCTGAGCAAATACCTTGGAGTATCTACAATCCAAATAGGGGTCATTTGGCAGGTGTTTGTACCGCCCTGGCATTTTAGCTCCTCAAGAAATGTGATAGGCAGTCAGGAAGTAAAAGCTTTTTTTTACCATAGAAATGTGGCAGAATACATGTTGGCCTACATTTATGAAGAAATTTGATTTTATTGGATGTTTTATAAACAAAAAGTAGAAAATTTAATTTTTTTCACAACATTTTTGTTATTTTAGTTTATATTGAAAAATCTCTTTTGTGTGAAAAAAAAAAAAAGAATTTGTGTACAGTGTTGCAGGACTAAGCAATTGGCAGTTAAAGTAACACACTGCTGCATAGCAAAAATGCTCTGGTCATGAAGAGGGCAAAACCTCACATAGGTTAAGTAGTTAAAAGGACACTGGGCCTAGATGAGAAGGGGTTAACGTGCACATGTAGAAGAAGACAGTGGCAGAAGACAATTATAATGGAATTTATTAATGAAAAAATGCAAACTTTAAAAAAAAAGAAACTTTGCGAACTTCTTTAGAATGTACATTTAGCTGTGCATTCTTAGCATGTCTTGGTGTTGGGTTGCATTTTTTTTAGGGGAGGGATCCAGTAAATCATCATCTGTTGCAGAAAATGAATAGCAGGTATCTACTCTCCTATATAAATAGCCTCCTAGTTTGTTTAAGTGTAATCAGGACTGGAGCAAGAGAAGAGCAGAAGGGGCACATGCTCCGGGGGTAGGGTTGATAGGTGGAGGAAATGGAAACACTGGGATTTGGTCGCTCTCTTCCCTGGCACCTCACTGACAGGAGGGACTGCAGTGTTACTCCTGTCAATAGGATCAGGGCCAAGATAACTGCTGATTGGAGAATTCTATTCTTTCTTCCCTCCAATAGCAGTCTACCATAGGAAGGAGAAAGCATGCATCTTTTTCAGTGTGGCACCATTGGGAAGTGAGGGAAGACTGCATTTCTTCCTATCCCCTCTTGTTATAAGACATACCACATGGCCAGAGATGGAAAGAAGGAGAAGAGGGCTTTATTACCAACAGGTGAGAAAGTCTGAACTGAGTACACAGAGGGAAAACTACACCCTCCTAGACCAATGTTTCTCAATCTTTTTTCAGTCAAGGCACCCTTTAAAATTATGGACAGTCCTGAGGCACCCTTTAAATTTGTGGACAGTCTTGAGGCATCCCATTCTAAAATGTAAAAGAACTATTCTAACAGTTTTATAGAACACTACAACACCCACACACATAAGACACCTAATGTTAGAGGTGAATTATTCTTCCAAAGCAAATACACTTTTAAACACTGGTACTGATTAGTATTCCAGTGTTTATCTTCTCTTTCAGTTTTTCTCCATCACTGAGCTAATGTGACCCCAGAACAGATGGAAGGGAGCAAGGGAAGGTCAAACAAGGATGCTGTACAGGCAATCGATATCCTACTAATCAACTGATGATGTCATTGACTGTCAGGTCACCAGCACCTAGAAGGTTGTAATGGTGCACAATGAATACCTGTGGCTTTGTGTAACTAAAAGGCTTGTTCCACCTGCTGGCTTGTATACAAGTTTGGGTAAATTTTTAGACATTTTGCCAAGGCACCGCAGAAGAAACCTAAAGGCACCCCAGGGTGCCTGGGCATCCTGGTTGAAAAAGGCTGCCCTAGACCTCCTCTCTCCTTTTCACCCCCCAAGAACCTCTTAGCCTCCTCACTCCCTTAGAGCCCTTTAACCCCCCTTCCTCCCTCAGAGCCCCTCTGGATCCATTTAGGTTTTATTTACCCAACGGAGCCCACCTCATAGCTCTATCCCTTCCTTCATCCCACTGACATACATGCCAAAGCAGTCCTCCCCAGACTGACACCACCTACACAGAGGCATTTTTCCCCACTGAAAGGCGAGGGGGTGCAGTTTGCTATCTTCACCATGGCTACTTTTTCAAGGCACTAAGTATAACACCAGCTGCTATAAATTAAAGGACAAGTTCATCTTTGTAAAAAAAATAAAAAAACACATCTTTTTGCAAATAAAGTATTTGCATTTTTATTATGTATTTAACGAGGAGCCTGCAAAGCATTGCACCCGCAATCTGTAGATCGTAGACCAATGCAGGGCTTCTGCAGACTGTCAGTGTAAACTGTGTGCTCATACTTCGTACAGGCAGGCAGTTACCATATTTTTCGCTATATAAGACGCTCCGGCATATAAGACGCACCAAATTTTAAAGGAGGAAAATCTAGAAAAAAAAGATTCTGAACCCAATACTGTAATATTGCCCCCACTCATCACTGTAAAGTCCACCATTGCCCCCCACTCGTCATCACCATCACTGTTCCAGTGCAACATTGCCCCCACATTAGTAATAATAGCCAGTAACATTGCCCCCACATTAGTAATAATAGCCAGTAACATTGCCCCCACATTAGTAATAATAGCCAGTAACATTGCCCCCAACATAGTAATAATAGCCAGTAACATTGCATTGCCCCGCTCCTCACCCGTTGTTGTAGATCCGCGCTATGGTAGGATCCACGAGCAGAGGGGGTGATGACGTCAGCGCGCACCGCCGGGTGTACTAAGATGGCCGACCGCTCCAAAGATAGGCCAAAGCCGCGGCCTTTCCTACGGCCTTGGCCGCGCTTCACGGATTCTCTCTCTATTCGTCGTATAAGACGCACCAGCTTTTCTCCCCCAGTTTTGGGGAAGAAAAAGTGCGTCTTACACG
The DNA here is from genome assembly GCF_062004578.1 of Staurois parvus. Classification (NCBI taxonomy): domain Eukaryota; kingdom Metazoa; phylum Chordata; class Amphibia; order Anura; family Ranidae; genus Staurois; species Staurois parvus. The sequence continues at coordinate 15,273,761 of NW_028318157.1, forward strand.
GCGAAAAATACGGTACACAATGACAGGAAACATCAATATACTACCTATAGTGCTCATCAGCAGCCTGGTAATTCATTGAGAACTACAAGCTGACAGCTGCAAAGGCTGTCTATACTTATAGTTCTGCTATTCATCGAATTCTGTGAATGAATGAAGTGGCAGGGTGGGTGGAGCCCCACAAGACCCCATTTTTTAAAATTGTGAAAGAAGGTGTGGGGAGAGGATCCCTGGCTTGCTGTCACAACGGGGGATCAGGAGGTGCGGGGGCTGCTGCAACAGTAAGATGTTACACCCTGAATATGAGTGTAACATGTTAAAAAAGGTGTACTTATCCTTTAAATCTCTAAAAGGATCAAAGGACTCCTTCAACAATGTCTTTATCTACTCTTCCATGCTGAAATCCAGGAACATCTTTGTTTAGCCCTCATTTAGTGTCAGGATCTAATGGACTAAAATCTTTTAAATGCCGACTCCTGCATAGCAGTCTTATGTGATATGTTTTTTCATACATATCAGCCTCATGTTGGTTTTTATCACTCTCCAGTTGAAACAGCTGCAGCCTTACAGTCATTACTTCTTCTAGCCTGCAGACTACACATTTCAGACTAGGCAAAGTCACTTGACTGGAGCTTACATATTTCACAAAAATCCCTATCACTGCATACCATTTCTTGACTAAACCACAATACCCGGGTAAGGGTATTTCCACCTTTTACACATACACAATAAACTCCCAATTCACTCTACAAACTACATCCCTAACTAATTGCGGAAAAATCCTCTCACAACTAATAACACAAACATGGGAAAAAGCTTTCAACATCACCCATAAATCTTCCCGATGCAGCTCTCATTGGGAATCGTACCTAAAAATCCTCCATCAATGGTACCTAATGCTTGTTAAGCTATCCCTATATTACCCAATACACTACTCCTCATGCTGGAGACAATGCGGAGAAATAGGCTCAACAATTCATAAACTATGGTCTTGCAAATCACTTAGATCTTTCTGGAACAGCGTCTTCCAATTGATTTCTGAGCTATCCAACACCTCAGTAACCCCAAACCCTGCTCTTGAACTCCTACACATTGGAATTGACAAATTCCCCCACAACTCCCGCACTATTATTATTCACACACTATCGGCAGCTAAAATCAATATTACTAAGCTATGGAATGCTACTAAGATCCCTTCCTTCACGTCACTGATAACAGACCTTAATTTCCAATGTGAAATGGAAAAAACATCCGCCTTTAACAACTCCACCCATCATAAATTTAATCCCCAATGGTCTCACTGGCTACAGCACCCAAACTGTTCTGTAAAATGCTGATAACCTAATTATAAACTATCCTGACCACTAAACTTAGACTGGATGCACCCATCCTTTCCCTACCTACCCCCCTCCTTACCCTCCTCCTTGTTTTACATCCCTCCCTGACCACCTACACATCTCAACATGGTTCAAATTACAACCAAAAATACCTCGCACATCAATGTCATACACACCACTATCAGCCCCAGCCAACTGAAAAAGTACATGTAGTTCCTTGTGTATATTTAGGTACAATGTACAAGGATTCTTCAAAATGTTTCTGCACTTTTTTTAACATACTGTATAAAGGCCTTTTGAAGACCTCTCATAATATATTTTTATAGTCCTTCCTGCCCAGGAAAGTAACTTGTAAAGTCCCAAACTTCTCTATGTGAAATCAAATTGGAAGTGGCTGCATGCTTCCTTCAGGCAGTGAAGTTGAATGAGGTTACCTTCCGTGTGCTCTTACCATCCTGGAATTGTCCTGCAACTAAATCTTTCTGTAGTTGCATTGAATGAGCTGGGATTTTGAACTCCCATTCTGGGTAGAAAGGAGCATGAAACAAGTGTAGGGAGATTTCTTGGTTCGAGTTTACCAAAATCCACTGCCATGCCAGATTCTCCAACTACACCTAGTCAAATACCAACTTCCTTTCTTGTACAGGTGTCGTAGAAGAAGAACGTAAATTTCATTTGGGTGCAGCGTTGCATGGCTGCGCAATTGTCAAAGTAATGCAGCTCCATAACGCAAAAAAAAGTCATAGACACTGTTCTCAGCAATTGCCGGGTGCCAGCGGGGAATCCGGCCGGGACTGGGTGACTGACATCTGTAGCCGCTAATGGCAGTGCGGATAGGGTAACGCACGCTCGAGCGCCCCCTACCCGAAAAGGAAAATCACATATATATATATATACACGTGATTTTTTGCAGCCCTGCTGCCTTATAGCAGAGGGGGAGCAGTTAAGGAAGGGCCGGTCACATGGCTTTGCTTGCTTTCAGAAGGTTGAGCATCAGTAAGAGAAGCTCGGGTTTCGGAGAGTTGTTGATGTGCCAGTGTTTTCTTTTATTAACTTTTTCATATCCATGTGTAACAAAACCTTCATTACCATATGAGATTTTGAAGTTTTAGGAAGCATCACATTGTTCAACAAGAACGTTTTAACTGCTTTGCATAACAAAATTAGTTTCACATAGTTTCTAAGGACATATGAAGCTTTCATTTACAGTTGTCCTCAAGAGTTTGCATACCCTTGCAGAAATCATGACATTTTGATATTGATATTGAAAATGTGACTGATCATGCCAAAAAGCTGTCTTTTATTTAAGGATAGTGATTATATTAAGCCATTTATTAGCGTTTGGCTCCTTTTTAAATCATAAATATAACAGAAATCTCCCAAATGGCCCTCATCAAAAGTATATATAGCCTGGAATGTTTAGCCTTGGTACAGACACAAAAGGTGACACATACAGGTTAAAATCACAATGGTAACGGTTAATTTCCCACATCTATTGTTTTTTCAATTGCAATTAGTGTCTGTGTATAAATAAATTAGGGAGCTCTTGATACCAAGCCAAGGTCAGGTAGACCAAGAAATATTGCAGCCACAACAGCCAGAAGAATTGTTTGGGATGTAAGGAAAAACCCACAGGTAACCTCAGGAGAAAGACAGGCTGTTCTGGAAAAAGATGGCATGGTTGTTTTGAAGGAAAACAATATGACAATACTTGAACAAGAATGAGCTGCATGGTTGAGTTGCCAGAAAAAAGCCTTTACTTACAACGGGGAATCAGAAAAGGGTTAAAGCAACATATGACCACAGAAAGGCAACAGTGCTGCTTTATTCATTTGCCTAGTACATAGTGTATTAGGTACTGTATATGCCAAAGGTTATTATTTCTCCTCTATGTTCTCTATACGGAATGTGTATTGCTACAGAACCAACTTAATAATAACAATGTCACATAACTATTCTGTTTGTCTTATACACAGTTATCTTGTTTTGCTTTTGTTCATCTTTCATATCTTTTTCTTTTTTCTCCCTTTAAAAGGACATTGTGTAAAAGACTGAGTTAATAAAATGGAGGAGAAATCAATAGGACCATTTGTAGACTAGAGAAATAATAAGGATTTTCTGAATGTCTTGCAATGTTTAATATATGCCGCTTTCATAAAGAAAAAAATAAAATTTACAGTATTGAACAAAGAAATTTATACCAAATGGACCAGTATGTTCTATGCCACTCTGCTAAATCTTATAAAACAATCACATAGCCAGTTGAAAAAAATCAAGAAACAAAATAATATTAAAATGCATTTTAGACTGTCTAGTGCTTTGCCCATAGTTTGACCCGTTGTGTGGAACATTAAGACGAAAGAACATATTTAATAAGGGAAAGAGCAATGTGCTAAGGGCCAATCATTTTCCTATTTAGGATTCACTGTGAATCAGCTGTATGATAAAGTGAACTCCATTTTTGTTGAGGAAAAAAAATCCTCTCGAAGATATTCACAGACAAGAATTTTGGGAAACCTCATTATATATTCTTATGTGCCTCTATTCTCTAGATTATGAAGCCTTGATATTAACTTTTTACAACAGACTGCTAGGCGGGGTGTTGGTATATTTATGAATATATATACTGTATATATATATATATATATATATATATATATATATATACATACACATACACTCACAGTATATACCATTTAACATGCTCTTCAGCACTGGGGAGAGCTTTGAGTTCCACTTCCATCAGGGGATGCTGGCAAGGAAGGATTTTTTTTCATGCCATATTTTCCCTGGTAAACTGGTTTTAGGGGTCCTTAACCAGCTGCCACCATGCATGCCAGAAAGCAAAGAATGTAAATAAAAACACCACACACTTAAATGTTTTACCTGACATAATATTGTAATATAGCTCTATGCCCATAGGAGCCATTGATAAGAATGGGTCCTCTGTTATTTTCTTTGACCTTTTCCTAAAAAAAACTTCAGCCCTTCTCCCACACAAGGTTGAGTGTATAAACATACAATATCACAGGAAATCACTGAAGGTACCCGATAGTAAAATATTTAATATTTATAAGTTTGCCTTTACTGCCTAGTTTGATGGTTGTTTTCTTTGATATAGCACTGTCACCCAATATGGTTGGTAGCTAGGCAAGCATAAAATAGATTAACAATGGTGATAACACAATTTAGAATAAAAAGTGATTAACAGTTAGGACTAGGCATAAGATGACATTTGGAATCCAGATCAGTATAAACAGTAGCAAAGCCACCTCAAGTGCAGCAGTGAGCAGTCATAGATTTTAATCCACTGGATGCTGGAACTATACTGACAGAGTGCATTTATGATTGCAGTGCTAGCTCTACTCTGACTGGGTATGCACTGTCCAAAAAAAAAGGAGGATGGTAGCTGAGGGGGCAGGGGAACAAAGGGGGCTTGCAGACTAATTATTACAGGAAGAGTGGTCCTTTGAGATGTTCTTCTGCGTCAGTGCACTTAACGACAGTCCCAGTTAACCTACATACAGTGTAGGTAAAGTATACATTAAGATGTCGTTAAGATAAGTAAGGTTCAAAATAAGAAATTATAGGTGTTGGTATAGGTGTTCTTTAGGTTTGGAATAAGTACAGTATAGAGTGCAGTGTGGATGTGAAACGGATCGGACACACTTAGTGTTCTGCTCTGAGTGGCTCAGTCCCTGTTAGTAGTATGGACAATGGGCAAATAGCCCTACCAGCAGCTCCTGGGATGCTGTGGTGACCTCTCACTGTAGAAGGGGGGCCCCCTAGGTCTATCTGTAAAAGCCTTTGGTGATCAGTGGTGGAAAGGGTGAGTGGACACTGCAGTCTCCCTGTGGCAGCGGTGTAGATGCTGTGATGTGGAAAGTGCTCTACTGCTTCCAGGTGTCCTCACTCCCAGACCCATTCTACACTGATATGGTCTCCAGATAGCAGGCAAATATTCAGACAGAGGTGATCTCTAACTCCCTCATGCCAAGAGGAAAAACTTTCCTGGGCAATTAAGTAAAAATCATCTCTCTACTCCTCCTACTCAACAGGACCTGTTGTGATCTGTAGTGTGAAGAAAATTAAATAATCAAAAATTTATGATTCGGCACTTATATTGATGGCAAGCTTGCAAAATATTTCGTTTTTATGATTAATCATAATTAATATTAGGATGTCTGAATGGTCTTTGACAAATGGTAGTATTACAATTAGAGATGAGCGAATCGAACTTGGCGAAGTGGAATTCGTTTCGAATATTAGGAAAAATTCGATTTGCACCGAATCCGAAAATTAGCAAACTTCGGATGCACGAATCGAATTTTTCCCGATCGGCCGATTTTCATCCCTTCTACAGCCGGCAAAAAGTGTCCCTGCAGAAAGCTCCGCTATTTCTGACAGTTCTCTGATAGTTCCTTCACATTTACAGCGGTTGAAACATTGTATCTATTTGTTTCCATTTAGGATACAGATGTTTTTATTCGGAAACAAATAGATACAATGTTTCAACCGCTGTAAATGTGAAGGAACTGTCAGAGAACTGTCAGAAATAGCGGAGCTCTCTGCAGATACACTTTTTGCTGTACTGGAATTCTTCTTATTTTCATCCTACTTCTTCTTCTTCTTCTTCTTCTTCATCCTCATCCTCATCTTCCTCATCTTCTTCTTCTTCTTATCCTTCTTCTTCTTCTTCTTCTTATCCTTCTTCTTCTTCTTCTTCTTCTTCTTCTTCTTCTTCTTCTTCTTCTTCTTCTTCTTATCCTTCTTCTTCTTCTTCTTCTTCTTCTTCTTATCCTTCTTCTTCTTCTTCTTCTTATCCTTCTTCTTCTTCTTCTTATCATTCTTCTTCTTCTTCTTATCATTCTTCTTCTTCTTATCATTCTTCTTCTTCTTCTTCTTATTCTTATCCTTCTTCTTCTTCTTCTTCTTCATCCTCATCGTCATCTTCTTCTTCTTCTTCTTCTTCTTCTTCTTCTTCTTCTTCTTATCCTTCTTCTTCTTCTTCATCCTCATCCTCATCTTCCTCATCTTCTTCTTCTTCTTATCCTTCTTCTTCTTCTTCTTCTTCTTCTTATCCTTCTTCTTCTTATCCTTCTTCTTCTTCTTCTTCTTCTTCTTATCCTTCTTCTTCTTCTTCTTCTTCTTCTTATCCTTCTTCTTCTTCTTCTTATCCTCCTTCTTCTTCTTCTTCTTATCCTTCTTCTTATCCTTCTTCTTCTTATTATTCTTCTTCTTCTTCTTCTTTTTCTTCTTCTTCTTCTTATCCGTCTTCTTCTTCTTCTTCTTATCCTTCTTCTTCTTCTTCTTCTTCTTATCCTCCTTCTTCTTCTTCTTCTTCTTCATCCTCATCCTCATCTTCTTCTTCTTCTTCATCATCCTCTTCTTCTTCTTCTTCTTCTTCTTATCTTTCTTCTGCTTCTTCTTCTTCTTCATCCTCATCCTCATCTTCCTCATCTTCTTCTTCTTATCCTTCTTCTTCTTCTTATCCTTCTTCTTCTTCATCCTCATCCTCATCATCTTCTTCTTCTTCTTCATCCTCATCTTCTTCTTCTTCTTTTTATCCTTCTTCTTCTTCTTCTTCTTCTTCTTCTTCATCCTCATCCTCATCTTCCTCATCTTCTTCTTCTTCGTCATCCTCATCTTCTTCTTCTTCTTCTTCTTCATCCTCATCTTCTTCTTCTTCTTCTTATCCTTCTTCTTCATCCTCATCTTCTTCTTCTTCTTCTTCTTCATCATCCTCATCTTCTTCTTCTTCTCCATCCTCATCTTTTTCTTCTTCTTCTTCTTCTTATCCTTCTTCTTCTTCTTCTTATCCTTCTTCTTCTTCTTCTTCTTATCCTTCTTCTTCTTCTTCTTCTTCTTCATCTTCATCTTCTTCATCTTCTTCTTCTTCATCTTCTTCTTCTTCATCATCTTCTTCTTCTTCATCATCTTCTTCTTCTTCTTCATCTTCTTCTTCTTCATCATCTTCTTCTTCTTCATCATCTTCTTCTTCTTCATCATCTTCTTCTTCTTCATCATCTTCTTCTTCTTCATCATCATCTTCTTCTTCATCATCATCTTCTTCTTCATCATCTTCTTCTTCATCATCTTCTTCTTCATCATCTTCTTCTTCTTCTTCATCTTCTTCGTCGTGCCCCGTGACTGCCCAAATGAGTGAAGTGTGCGGTGATTCTAAGATCGACGGCACTCATCTGCATGTCATACTGACTGACAGTATTATTTCTCTTCCCCAGCAGACTCCAAGGGCATTTAAATTAAAGGTACAGTGTTCTGCACTAATATAAAGGCTCTCTGAAGCCTAGAAACCCTTTTAATAAGTTAAATTCGCAGCGAATAAATTCGCATCGAATCAAATTTATTCCGCAAATTCGGCGAATCAGTCGAATCGAATTTTTGAATAATTCGCTCATCTCTAATTACAATTCTTCAAATATAGCTGAGACCAAAAGATATGAGTTAGTTAAGCTGAGTCCAGCTAAACCAGCTGAAGATTATATTAAGTCATAGCTGGTTAGAAGTCTCTAGTAAATGTCAAGGGTATTAGGAGTGACTCATTATAGACTTACTATTACTTAATGTATTTTTATAGTATCTGTGTGTATTTAGTATAATTTATAAGTTGCTAATATATATATATTATATATATATATATAGATTAGTGATTATACATTGATATGTTGTAAAGATACGTTCTTAAGTTATATTATAATTTAAATATGATAGTTGAGGTTACATCATCAACATATGTACCTGTCCATCAAAAACATCATATATATATATATATATATATATATATATATATAGCGTCCCCTGCCTTCTATGAAATTGCTTTGCTAGCAGTACTGACTTCCTTACAAGGCCTTAAAAATCTCAAGCTTATTCGCTTCATAAAAGGTCATAAGGGACAGTGGACTGGGACGCTTGCATACATAACACACACACATACACACACACACACGTCTGAGAACCTTCTGAGAAGCTTGAACAGGTGCATGCTGTAAGACAAGATTGTCACTTCCGTCTATTTCCGGCTTCTTCCCAAAGTCTCGAGAAGGACAAGGAGAACATGGAAGGTGCACATGGTCAGACAGCAATGACAATATTGGTGACTTTTCTTTAAACTTCTGCTTGATATTTCTACAGTAGTTTTATCTACATGGAACTGTTCATGATACGCTTTACATTGTTATTTTAAGCCGTTGTGTGATAGAATAAAATCACACTTCATTTTTATTTCAATGGCTCTTTCATTTATAATCACCTCAAGACACTAAAAGAAGTATTATATGTGTTGTGACAGTGTGACTATCTGTCACCCAGGATTCTCAACTAGGCAGATTGAGGGGCTCCAGGGTAAGTGTTTGATATGGAGGAAAGTGGCTTTTCACTTTCCTCCTTTGTTTGTAAGGTCTGTTTTGGGATCTGGAGCCTGGAGATTTCAAAGAGATCTGGGAGGGATGAAATCTCCAATCCTGGGACCAGGTTTTGAGAATGGCCAGGAGACTGATTGCACAGGTGTGTGCAGGCCTCTTCATAGAGTCAGGACCAAGGTTCTGGGCTCCACCCCGGAAGACAGGAGTCAGGAGGACTCCACCTAGGGGAGGTGAAAGCCAAAAGCAGCAAGGGGCTGCTAGAGACTAGCTGTGTGCTAGTGGCCAGCTGTGAGCAAGAGCCATAATTCTTGAAGAAGTCTGCAGGAGGCAGACATCAAGCTGAGTGTAAGCCAGGAGGCTGAATCATTGTTTTGTTTGATGGTGGATACCCCTGTGCGGGAAACCTTTATGTTATGGGACATTCTTTAAATAAAAGTGGGCTAAAAAGGCCCTGAAAAAGAAAGCGAGTAGCTGTGTGCATTTAAAAGCTCTACCACTTTGAAGCGAGTTCCCACAGTGTCTAAAATCCAACATAGTGTAATCATTATTGTGGAGCCATTATATGGTTGCCATCTAAAACTACAACTCCCAGGATTCTCAGATCTTTGCTTGGCTTCAGCTCTCCCCCTGCTGGCCAGATGAGGATAGTGCAGTATAACATCAGAATCACAGTAGAGGGAGAGAAGTATAAAGGGCAATGTCTCCATCTCCATATTTATGAGTGGTATCACCTGCTGGTCCCTTGCCAACACATAACAGTGCATCTTCTTCTTATGTGAATTGGTTGGATCTAAGATAAAACCTATGTTTTATAACCAAGTAAAGTTTTATTTCTGCTTTAATCTGTGATACTACCAGAACAGAGATATATAAAATAGTTAACTAGAAGCTAGAGAGACTTCCTTAAAAGTAGATTGATACATTAAACACCCAAGTTTTGAGCAGTTCATGTACGAGACCACAAGACTGGAGATACTTGGAAGACAAGCCATGTATCTGTGAGGTTCCACTGCTGACACGAAGCTGCACTCAGGCATGACAGCACAATATAAAAGTCCTGCAACAAGCAATATTCCAGTTTGACTTGCAGTTTGGCAGGGGTCAGCAGACTTTGTCTGAAAGCTGTCCTTTAATAAAATATGATAATATATGACTTACCATAATATCAGACATTTGAGATCCTTAGGGTCCAGTTGCATTTTCACCATAGGAACTATTCAATTCACAAAATCTAAAAACCTACAGTTAAGATTATGCTGCTGCTCATCACGCACAGGCAGTTTAAGCTAATATTACCAAATCAGCAGTCAGTACAGGGGTTGCAGAATTAGCATAGAAACAAAACACAATGAAAATAAGTGAGCTTCTGCAGCTAGTTGATCAATCATGTGTGCAGTGTTTTTCCATTTTGTGCCTCTTTACAGTGGATGAACAGATGCAAAACCATTCTATGAAGACTCCAGCATTTTTTAAATAATCAAATGCATAATTAAATACAGGAAATGTTTACTCCGGGAGATAAATAACAATTGGTTGACTATTGTTTTCTATTTTTAGATCTCGGCTAGGAAGATGAAACCCAGGATGTGTGGGTGTATGAAGAAGAAAAAAATACTGCTTATGAAATCTCCAAAACATGTATTAAATGATAAAATAAAGCCAAAAAAGGACATCATGCACTGTAGCATCTGCTAAACTGCATAATGTTTCTGCCTCCTGAATTCTAAAATGCTTTTTACAAGATCCAACTTCAATATGCAAAAAAAAAATCTTGCTATTTTTGCAATCTCCATGTGTCTGACATCTATGATATTGCTTTTTAGTGCTCACTGTGGCTGTTGCAATGCTTTCAAATTATCCTGGCTACAACAGGAGAACAGCAGACGCATGGAAATCTGTGTCTATGCAAAATGTTAAAGTTAACTAAAGCTAAAATTACAAAGCTTTCAAGCAGACAGACTATCACACAAGAGACATGCAAGGTCTCTCATACTCACAGTCTTTTGGTATATATACTAAGCTGCACATGCACAGCTCAGTTTACATCAATGGTAGGGTTCCTGTGTGCCAGGATGACTGTACAGGAGCTATGTTGTCTTGCTCCAGCCAATCAAGACAGATGAAGACCACCACCCAGGGAGAAGATGTCAGTGAACCCTCAAGGACATCAGACCTTTAGAAGGGAGTTCTATATTGTGATTTTAGTTCCACTTTAAAAGCCAGCAGTATGTAAGAGCAGGCAGATGTGTACAGTTTTATTATCACATTTCAAGAGATATTGCTTTATAAAGACCCCGTTGCCAGATCATTAATTTCATCTATGTGTGCTTTTATTGTATTTAAAGTGATATTAAATGCATTGTTTCTTAAAATAACAAATATGTTATACGTACTTGCTCTGTGCAGTGGTTTTTCATGGAGCAGCCCTGATCCTCCTCTTCTCGGGTCCCCCGCTAGTGCTCCTGGTCCTTCCCTCCTGCCCCAGAGCAAGCAGCTTGCTATGGGAGCTCCCAAGCAGGCTAACTCCCAAACCATTGCTCTGCGTGTCCATTCACACATAGAGCTGTGGCTTGGCCTGGCCCCTTCTCTCTCCTTATTGGCTCATTGGCTGTGATTAACCAATAAGGAGGGAGAGTCCCTGGAGAGCCAAGGCCCCCGTGCACAGCGCTGGAGTGCGATGGGGCTCAGGTAAGTATTAGGGGGCTGCTGCACAGACAAGGTTTTTTTACCTTCATGCATAAAATGCATGAAGGTAATAAAACCTTGAGTCTTTACAATCACTTTAACCTGTTTTTTTAACCAGTGAAAGCTCTCCTTGTCTTGACATTAAAAGGCCTGAGTGCTGCCATCTTGGATGTGATGTCAGAACCCCCAGAAGTCAGAGCTGTCACTCAAGTGGAATATTATAGTATTCCCCTTCACTCCTCTTTGACAGCTACATAAACAGTAAGAAGGTGAGGAGATGAACCAAATAGCATGGTCATCACAGAGAGTAATTAGGTATTTCCCAGAAGAGCAGAGGTATATGCAGGGGTAAGAGGGAGGGGAACTGTGGCTGTGCCATGTAAATTTTACAGATTAGTCAAATTCCTTAGCAAGTTCAAAGACACATTGCAAGTGCATTGCTCACCAGACCTTTATATTGAGTTTATGGAAAAGTAAAATTAAAGGTTAAAATTAGGCATTTAGTTTAAATAGTTTATTTTTTCTGTGATATTGCCTGCATTTTTTTTAGTTGGTGACAGTTGATGAGTTTCTTAATTTACCTTGTGATAGGAATGTCTTTAAATATGAGTAACCATTGGGGTTTACACACTGCAAAACTACTGACAACATCATTGGGAGAGAGTGGTAAAATCAATGCCTTATGACCATAGTGATTTCATTTTTTGCTAAGGTTGACAACAAATATGGTACATTCCTAAAACAACTGAGCTTGTCATTAGGAAATGAGTATACTGATGTTTTACTATCAGCTGTAAAATAAATACATTTTATTTATTTTAATGAAGTTTACACATTTTCCATGTGTCCTTCAGTCACCATGCATGTATAACATTCAAGCTATGTTTGAAGCACTCTTTTAAAGCTAAGCATGCAATAATGCATAGTATTGTGTAAAATGTATTAGCAATGATATACTACTGTAAAAATTGAGCAAGCTCACCAGACCTTTATATTGTGTCATTGAAAAATATGAGTGATTATATACTTGGATAATGGATACCTTGTGTCGGTAAAACTTGGTTTGTTGAATATGTTCAATAAAAAGCTAATATTGCTCTCTCATTTATATTTAAATCAATAGCTAAAAGTAGATCAGCCCATTTAGCCTAAAGCAGTTCAATAATAGGAAAAATATATCATATCTACTATGTAAAGAATGAAAAAAATACATATTTTCTTTTGTTTAAGTGAGCAAACCGTGAGTGGTTTCTCTTGGACCATATCTAAACATATGTCTGTTTCTGAAAAGCCTGAATGTTTTGATACAAAATCTTTGTTTTAATTAAAAAACAAACAAAAAATACAAATCAGTGTGATTTAAGGCATCCAATTGTTCATTACTTCAAGACTTTCAATGGCAATACTGGCTTCGCCAATCATGTTACAACTTGGTTTCACAGAAGACCCATATAGGACTGGTTCCTGAATTGTTTGCACCTGGATTGTCCAACTGACCTGTGCCTATACCAAACAGACTATTCTGTCCTTATTAACTAAACTGACAGAACATCAGATTGAACGTAGGTGGGTATTTTGGGGCACTTAGTGGAGGTTGGGGTATGTATTGCAAAAATGGTATATAGTCAATGTTTTTACATAAAGAAAACAATCAAAGGTGAAGTCCATGTAATCCAACTGACAGTCTTTTATTGTTTGATTCCAAAGCTGCCTGTCTCAGATTGAGAAGAGCTAGAAGGGACTCTGGAGGAAACACAAGGAGAAATAAGTGGTGCCATCTAAGTACAGTAATCAGAAGACAATTTATTGAGGATAAAAAATTGGCAACTCACAAGAGAGTTGTGTTAGAGTGCTTGATAAAAGAGAGATCATCCGTCACATTCGGGGATCTGTGCTGTTGTCTGTGGATGTCAGGCTAGTGTCTCTCGGCGGCGCTGGTGGTTCCCAGTGCTTCCTGTTGACTCTGGTACACCAAGAGACTGATGTCACTTCTGGTTGTGGTAGCGGGAGGTGGATACAAACAGTGGCACAGATCCCAGAATGTACTGGACGATAACACACCTTTTTTATGAGTTGCCAACTTTTTATCCTCAATAAATTGTCTATTGATTGCTGTACTTAGATGGCACTGCTTCTTTCTACACATGAGATAGAAGGCCTACTTAATGCATACAGTTCAGACTAAGGCTGGCCATACATTATACAATTTTCTTCAGAAATGTGCTTTAGATTTACCAAAAACCATATAATATGAGGTCAAACCTAAACAACACTTTCAATTGTATCCAATTAGGCAGGCCCCTGCGCTACATAGTTGAATGTAAATCTAAAGGAAATTGGGCAGAAATTGGACAGAAAACTGTATAGTGTATGGCCAGCCTTAACTCACTCAGTATAACATTCCTTCCCTCAAGGTATACTATTTTTCTGGTCAGACTTTTACCATGCTCTTGTTTGCACATTGGTTGACAATCCTTTTAACTCTCTGAGTTATTTAACAATGTGATATATTGGCTCCAAACATATCAACAATAGGAATTGCCTCTTAAAGTGAAATGCGTAGCTGAGAGAAGAGAAATCATAACTAAAGGTTGCACATGTGTTAGCGTATTGAGTGGAACTGACAATTTGATAGTGAGGAAGAGGAAACCTGTGTGTATAGTTAGCAACTTAAGTGGCGAGATTTTATTTCAGGGTTTGTGTTATGTTGGAAGACTGTCCTACTGCACAGTAAAAAGCTCTTGATTAAAAATCACAAGAATATTGTATTTCTAAAGACTGCTGTGTCTTATTCGTTCTGTGGGCTCATCTGAGGGAACCTCCATGGCACAGCAGCTAGGCCAGTGCATTGATGGAACATCCACCATAGCCGAGGGAAATGATGAATTATGAGTGAGAAACAGCAATGGTCCTGCAGTTCACTAAATGTAATGTGTAAACACAGCCTGTAGCCAATCAGACAATTTTAAGTTGCAGCCAACCAGAAAAGTTCTGACATTGTCACATGACAGTATCATATCTGCAGGGTGTCTGATTGGTTATATGTTGTGGTTACACATTACATAGTGAACTGCAGGGTCATGGTGGTTTCATTTACTGACAAATGTTAAAATGTTATGAGTTTGCCATGTCTCTTCTGTATTCAAATAAACTTACCTGCTTGCTTTATTCTATAGAATGTACATTGAGCCTTGCATGCACAGCTAAGTTTACATTTCTGACACAGTGCCTTTGTGCTGGTATGACGAAATGCCTGCTCATGCATGATAGTTATGTCATCCTACACCAGCTATGATGGCCTATGACCCACATCCAGAAGAAGCTGTGGACAAGATGCCAAAGAGGCATCTTGTGGACCAATGGAGAACAGGTGAGTGTTACAGAATGTAATGCTGCTTTAAGTTCAGGCTGTCCAACTATCAGCCTGCACCTGATCTTCTTTTGCACATGGTCAGCTGCAAAAATACTAATCACTTAAGGCTCTTTCACACTGGTGTTAAATTTTAAAGCAGGATAAAAGTGCATTAACGCACCTTTAGTGTTAATGAGCATTTATGATGTGTTGTACAGGCGTTCATGTTCGGCCAGGCAACACTTCTCAAATGCCCTGTGTTTTTTTTTTTACAAGGCTAAAATGGGAAAACAATCACTTTTGATGCTTTGCAACTGCCATAGGCACATTTACAGTGTGTTTTAGGTGCTCTTGTGGTGCGTGTTTTTTGCCTTGCAAAAAACGCTAACACAGCAGTGTGAACACTTCCATCGGCTCCCTATTGAGTGGCATTGATAGGCATTTGGGAAGCGTAAAAAAAAAAAAAAAAAAAAACATGACCCAACCACCTATTTTCAATGTCTGTGTGAAAGAGCCTTTAGTGAAATAGCCACTGTGTGGACCCACCCCAGAGCTGAGGCTCACTGCTGTACAGGCATCTACAGAGGTACTGCTGAGATCCCCAGAACTACATGAGTAGGAGGGATGAGACTGCAAAACACACGCACGCACGCACGCACGCACACACACACACGTAATTTAGCAGTAATCCTCTCCTACTCCTTTATTATCATAACACATTTTCCCTTTTTTCATCCTCTTCTTACACCATGCAGCTGTCCCAGCATAGCTCTCCCCAACCACCTGACCCCCTACTTACCCCTGGCTCACCGCACATCACTATGCAGTCAGCACCCCTCCCTACTCCTTCTCACAGCACATCCCTCCTACTTCTCCCCCAACAACAGAACATGTCTACCCAGCCACCTCGCCGTTTCCTCCACTCACAATGCGCCCCCTCATCCCAAAGGTCACTCATGGCATATTACTTACCTGCCACCTAGTCCCTTCTCCCTTCACAATCAATATGCCAGCAAACATTGCATTTCTCCTTGGACAAAATACTCCCCAATTCCCTAACTCCCAGTACATACTTACTGTACATAGTAGCCATCTCATCCTTCCTCACAGGCATTCTAATCCCATACATACTGCCCACTGTCATCCTTCCACACAAACATTCTAATCCCGTACATACTGCCCACTGTCATACCATCAGCACTCCCCCATTGTACATATGTCATCCAGTGCCAACTAAAAACAAAATGTTCATAGTTGTGGATGCAAATGATGCCCTTGAGCCACTTCAGGTTTGACACTACAGATTCAATTTCCCACAAAAAGTGCTGAGTGTGAAGTGACACAATCCAGAAGAAGTACAAGAAAACAAAGAGGGAAAGACAGAAAAGAAAAAGGGAAAGAAGCATAAAAAGCAAGTAGAGAAAAGGTGGGAGAGAAAGCTTGAGAAACCAACAGGAGGACAATAAAATAAAGAGTGAGATAAAATAAGGATGAGTGAAAGAACAAAAGAGAGGTGGAGAGACTAAAAGGCAGGGGAAAAAATGAGAGGCAGAGAAAGAGCAAGAAAGGGAGACTGAAAGAGTAAAAGCAAAGAGAAAGAGAGATTAAAAGGAAAAAAAAACCAAGAAGAAAGAAAGAGAGAGGAAGAGGGAAGAGATAAAGAAGGTGTGAGAAAATGAAAGGGAGAAATTGGAATGAAGCAGAGAGAGGAAAAGCCTAGTGAAAAAAGGAAAAAAATAACACTTTAAAAAGATTTAAATAATTGTTTGCATTGTGTCTATTTAAATTGCATTAACGCTTTTTTGTCTGTTGAGGGAAGTAGGGAGTCTTAAACCTTTGAGGTATACTACCACCTGCTGGGGAAATGGACAAAAAAACCTTTTAGCCAGCACAGGATAACACTGCCCATAACCAGCATGCTTCAGTTTTTTGCTAGTGTCCTGAGATGTAGGTGTGTTTTCTTCAGCTCTGCTGTTCTCTGTTCGTTTAGACCATTTTTCTATTATCAACAACTGCTGGGAAATTCCAGATGCTGGATAATGAGAACCCTGAAATTCTCTCCAGTCAGTTTAGAACAGTAACTTTTTCTACTTTTTACTGATGTTCTCTCTTCAGACCTGGAAAGTTCCTCAGCAATCTATGGCTACTTGAAGATTCAAGCCGGATATGGAAAGCCTGGATAGTTCACCATCTAGCCAGGCAGCGCAGTTCATTTTCTCTGTTGGTGTTCTCACTCTGTGACAGTCCTACAGACTGAAGTGAGAGTCTACCTGTTTTTAAGTTCACACAGGACTCCACTATTCAGATCAGCTCAGTATGTGTAGGGATTCTCTACAGTGTGATCAGTAGCCCTGAGGCAATTCATCTATTGTTAACCACTTCCTGTCCGGACACTTTTACCCCCTTCCTGTCCAGGCCAATTTTCAGCTTTCGGCGCTCTCACATTGTGAATGACAATTACTCAGGCATACAACACTGTATCTAAATGAAATTATTATCATTTTTTTCAAACAAATAGAGCTTTAATTTGGTGGTATTTAATCATCACTGGGTTTTTTATTTTTTGCTAGAAAAATGAAAAAAGACTGAAAATTTTGAAAAAAAACATGTTTTGCAAATAAATATACTTTCTTCATAAATTTAGGCCAAAATCCATTGTGCTACATTTTGTTGGTAGACATAACCCAAATCAGTGTGTATTATTTAGTCTTTGTGAAAGTTATAGAGTCCACAGACCACGGTATATATATTTGATATATTTGAAAATGTATCAATCCTGATGCACGGACTACCTATATAATTTCTTGGGGCCCTAAAATGCCAGGACAGTACAAATACCCCCCAAACGACCCCTTTTTGGAAAGTAGACAGTCTGAGGTATTTAATGAGAGGCATGGGGAGTTTTTTGAAGTTGTCATTTTTTGCCAATTTTTTAATGAAATGATGAAAGTAAAAAAAATTATTTTTTTTTTTCCATAAAGTTGTCATTTAACAAGTTCTTTCTCTCACACGGCATAGGCATACTTGCAATTACACCCCAAAACACATTCTGCTACTCATCCTGAGTATGGCGATACCACATGTGTAAAACTTTTTCACAGCCTAACCACATAGAAGGGCCCCACATCCAATAAGCACCCTTAGGCGTTCTAGGGGCAAAAATTACACATCTAATTTCTTGACTGTCTATCACAGTTTTGGAGGTCCTGGAGCACCAGGACAATTGAATTACCCACAAAATGACCCCATTTTCAAAAGAAAACACCTCAAGGTATGTTTTAAGAGGCATGGGGAGTCCTCTGAAGACTTCATTTTTTGCCACATGTTTTTGGAAAATGTGAAAAGAAAATGAAAATGTATTTTTTTTTACGCAAAGTTGTCAATCTATGAGATATTTCTATTACACAGCATAGGCATACTTAAAATGATACCTCAAAACAAATTCTTTAACTCCTGCTGAATATGGCGATACCAAATGTGTGAGACTTTTTCACAGTCTGGCCACATAGAGGGGTTCCACATCCAATAAGCACCTGTTAGCGTTCTAAGGGCAAAAATTACACATCTAATTTCTTGACTACCTATTGCCGTTTTGGAGGTCCTGGAGCATCAGGGCAATGGAATTATCCACAAAATGACCCCATTTTGGAAAGCAAATACCCCAAGGTATGTTTTAAGAGGCATGCAGAGTCTTCTGAAGACTTCATTTTTTGCCACAAGTTTTTGGAAAATGCGAAAAGAAAATGAAAATGTATTTTTTTCTACACAAAGTTGTCAATCTATGAGATATTTCTAATACACTGCATAGGCATACTTAAAATTACACCCCAAAACACATTCTCTAACTCTTCCTGAATATGGTGATACCAAATGTGTGAGACTTTTTCACAGTCTGGCCACATAGAGGGGTTCCACATCCAATAAGCACCTGTTAGCGTTCTAAGGGCAAAAATCACACATCTAACTTCTTAACTACCTATTGCTGTTTTGGAGGTCCTGGAGCATCAGGACAATGGAATTATCCACAAAAAGACCCCATTTTGGAAAGCAAACACCCCAAGGTATGTTTTCAGAGGCATGGGGAGTCTTCTGAAGACTTCATTTTTTGCCATAAGTTTTTGGAAAATGTGAAAAGAAAATGAAAATATATTTTTTTTTATGCAAAGTTGTCAATCTATGAGATATTTCTATTACACAGCATAGGCATACTTAAAATTACACCTCAAAATGCATTCTTTAACTCCTGCTGAATATGGCGATACCAAATGTGTGAGACTTTTTCACAGTCTGGCCACATAGAGGGGTTCCACATCCAATAAGCACCTGTTAGCGTTCTAAGGGCAAAAATTACACATCTAATTTCTTGACTACCTATTGCCGTTTTGGAGGTCCTGGAGCATCAGGGCAATGGAATTATCCACAAAATGACCCCATTTTGGAAAGCAAACACCCCAAGGTATGTTTTAAGAGGCATGGGGAGTCTTCTGAAGACTTCATTTTTTGCCAAAAGTTTTTGGAATATGTTAAAAGAAAATGAAAATGTATTTTTTTCTATGCAAAGTTGTCAATATAGAAGATATTTCTAATACACTGCATAGGTATACTTAAAATTACACCCCAAAACACATTCTCTAACTCTTCCTGAGTATAACGATACCACACGTGCAAGACTTTTTCACAGCCTAACCAAATGGAGGGGCCCCACATGCAATAAGCACCCTTAGGCATACTAAGGGCAAAAATTACACATCTAATTTATTGACTACGTATCACAATTTTGGAGGTCCTGGAGCAGCAAAGTCTTCTGAAGACTTAATTTTTTACACAGATTTTTAGAAAATGTGAAACAAAAGTAGTTATTTTTTCTTTAATGCAATGTTACCAATAATAACATATTTCTAACACACTGCATAGGTATTCTTAGAATAACACTTTAAAACACATTCTGCTACTTTTCCTGAGTATGGGGATACCACATGTGTAAGACATTTTCAGTGTTTGGACTGATTACTGGTCATTGCAACCTGTTTATCACAAAAATTAGCAAACATTATATATCAATAAAGCATAGTGTAGCTTCACCTACAGCCTGTTCCTAAAAGCTTAACCTACTAGTACGTGGCTGTCCACATAGCACTATGTTCATTCACCAAGAAGTTGAACAAAAGATAAACCAAAGAGTACCTGTTGTTTCAGTGCAGAGGATGGGTGGCACCAGTGTCTTGCAGGAAGGTAGCCAGTGGGATGTGCAGATGGGTCAATACCGGTGTCATGCATAGACGTGGTGAGCAAACAGGCAAAGTAGTGGTCCAGGAAGAAGACAGGAACATGGTCCATAAAAAGGCCACAGTCAATACAGACAGCAAGCAAAGACGTGGTAAAAGGATTGGTCCAGGCAGAAACATTAAGCTTAGGGCCTTGGTTAGGTAAGACTGGACAAAGGGGTAGAGGCTTCATCCCACCCAAATCTCTTCGAAGCCTCTGGTCTCCAGACCCTGATCCGGGAATTAAAAAACCCAAAGAAAACAGAAAAGTTTTCTCTGCTCGGAAACACTACTCTGGATCCCCTCACATACGTGAGACCCCTGTGTTGTCTTGAATCCCACTACTAAAGTGGGAGGGCAAAAGATTAGTCCAGGAGGCAGGCAGAGGCATGGTCGATTAACAGGCCGAGGTCAGTTCAGGCAGCAGGCAGAGGCATGGTCGATTAACAGGCTGAGGTCAGTTCAGGCAGCAGGCAGAGGCATGTTCGATTAACAGGCCGAGGTCAGTTCAGGCAGCAAGCAGAGGCATGGTCGAGTAACAGGCCGAGGTCAGTTCAGGCAGCAGGCAGAGGCATGGTCCATTAACACGCCGAGGTCAGTTCAGGCAGCAAGCAGAGGCATGGTCAATAAACAGGCCGAGGTCAGTTCAGATGGAAGGCAGGAAAATGAATTCAGGCAACAGGCAGAAACGTGGCAGGGAAATAGCAAACAGAGGACAAAGAAATATATCTTCACCGTACTTCACTAATAATGTAGTGCGGTATGGTAGATACGGAAGCACTCTTCTATACAGAGACCAGGCTTTGAGGGACACTGGGGACAGTAGTATCGGGTTTCAGATCGAATTCTATGTTTGGAGCATACCCGACATCTCTTTTGAGGATTGCGGTCTGTTTCGGTAGGGGGGACGATATTGGGGAAATGTCTTTCATGCAATCGGCTCACTGCATCAGACCGAATTTGTTCAGGTACGGGTCTTACTTGATAGATGAGGGATGTGATAATCTCTTCCTGATATTGTAAGAAGGTGACAGGTCTTTGTGTGGACTTCTGGAAAACGATGTAGGAATTGTACAGGGCCATATGGAAAAGGTAGAAGGATACTTTTTTATACCAGTAGATTGATCTTCTGTTGGGTATGTAGGGCTGTAACATTTGATCATTTAAATCCACTCCCCCCATGAACAGGTTGTATTCGTGTATGCATTGGGGTTTTCGGATGGGACCGCGACTTCCTTGAATTTCCAATGAGCTGCTGTTATGGATAGATGAAAGGACATACACATCCCGTTTGTCTCGCCACTTAAGGGCCAGGATCTCTTCATTTCTCAAGCTAGCTGACTCCCCCCTGTTTAGCTTGGTGGCAACCAATTGTTGTGGAAATCCCTTCCGATTGGGTCGAACTGTGCCACAGGCTACAGTGTCCTTGAGGAAGGGTTGCGTTCCATCCGGCTTTGAGGGAGGACGTGCATGAAGGCTGGCCTCACCACTGTTCCCCCTCCAGCCACCACGCTGTTCCAGCCGAGAGCTGACCTCCCCACATCGCAGAGAGATGACGGCTCTTCACCCGGGTTACCACCCCACCGTTAACTATTGTTAACCACGGTTTTTATGCTTATGATTACTTCACACATGTGAGTGTTTCTACATTTAGACTTGAATTAAAAGACTTATTGCACTTAGAGGCGCTTCTCTCCTTTTTCTCATCTACAGTGTCCTTGAGATAAAGGTGGCGGAAAAGGGGCAGGCTTGTGTAGAAATTGTCCACGTAAAGATGGTACCCCTGATTGAAGAGGGGGTATACCAGGTCCCAGACAATTTTTCCACTAATCCCCATATAGGCTGGGCATTCAGGGGGCTCTAGTTGACTGTCCTTTCCCTCGTAGATACGGAACTTGTGCACGTATCCTGTGGACCTTTCGCAGAGTTTGTTCATCTTCACCCGTATCTGGCCCGTTTACTTGGAATGTACTGTTTTATGATCAGCCTCCCAGTGAAATGGATTAGGGATTCATCGACACAGATGTTTTTTTCAGGACAATATATTTCTGAAAATTTTTGGTTGAAATAATTGATTAGTGGACGAATTTTATAAAGTTTGTCGTACTCGGGGTGATCTCTGGGGGGGAACAGGGAATTATGGTTGAAATGTAGAAAAAAGAGCGGCATGTGTTGAATGGGATTTGTCGACCAATAAGCATGCAGTTCATTTTTTTTTGTTAGTCCCATATTAAATGTAAGGCCAAGAAACACTTTAAATTCTTCAACTGTGAGGCATTTCCACTCAAATGTTCGAGCATAACAGGAGTTGGGATTTTGAGTGATTAATTGCTGGGCGAAAATATTGCATTGGTGCACAACTGAATTCAAAAACTCTTCAGTGAAAAATAAATGGAAATAATCAATGGCTGTAAAATTTTGGGTTTCTGCCTGAATGCCTGACTGGGCTATGAATGGGGGAATTATAGGTGCTCTTGATCCTGAAGGTAGCCACACAGGGTTTAAAAGAGCAGCTGGGACAGCAGTATGGGCCCTAATCCTTGGTGGCTGATGTGACACCTGAATACTAGAACTTGCACTTACAGTGCTGGTAGTAGCCATATCAGAAGAACGTATTGAGCTGCTGGTGGTTGCTTGCTGCTCCTTGGAGTTCCTCATTCTTTTTGTTGGAACACCTTCTTCTGATTCAGAGAGTGAACCGCTGCTGTGTTCTGGTTCATATACAGAATCAGAGTTTGACAGTGAGAGTTCTCCGTCACTCTCATCTGTCATACTCAGAATTTGAAACGCCTCCTCGCTTGTATATGATCTTTTGGCCATATTTTTGACACTGATCAGGACCCACTGGTATGGCAGTGATCAGGATGGTGTTGCAGTGAGGGACAGATATCTGGCTGCAGTTGGTTCACACTAGTCACTGTTGGGCAAAAATCAGAGATACAGTGAGGTGGCTGGCAATGTTTTGTGAGTGTGTGTAAACTCTGTGCAAAGGCTGAAAATTACTCACAGTTAGCTGTACTGGATCTCTCTCCTCACAGACGATGGCAGTGAACAGGATCCACTGGTGTGGCAGAGATCAGGGACACTTTATGAACAGGCACACTGTAAGGTGATCAGGGACACTGATTGGGCCACTGTATGGTGATCAGGGACACTGCTGGGCCACTGCGGTGATCAGGGACACTGCTGGGCCACTTGTGTGGTGATCAGGGACACTGTGGCAATCAGGGACACTGTGGCGATCAGGGACACTGCTGGACCACTTGTGTGGCGACCATGGACACTGCTGGGCCACTGCCATGATCAGGACACTGCTGGGCCACTTGTGTGGCGATCAGAAACACTGCTGGGCAACTGCGGTGATCAGGGACACTGCGGTGATCAGGGGCACTGCTGGACCACTTGTCCGGCGATCAGGGACACTGCTGGCCACTTGTGTGGTGATCAGGGACACTGCTGGGCCACTTGTGTGGTGATCTGGGCCACTGCGGCAATCAGGGACACTGCAGTGATCAGGGACACTGCTGGACCACTTGTGCAGCAATCGGGGACACTGCGGTGATCAGGGACACTGCTGGGACACTGCGGCGATCAGGGACACTGCTGGACCACTTCTGCGGCGATCAGGGACACTCCTGGGCCACTGCGATGATCATGACACTGCTGGGCCACTTGTGTGGCAATCAGAAACACTGCTGGACTACTGCGGTGATCAGGGACACTTCGGTTATCAGGGGCACTACTGGACCACTTGTCTGGCGATCAGGGACACTGCTGGGCCACTTGTGTGGTGATCAGGAACACTGCTGGGCCAATGTGGGGATCAGGGACACTGCTGGGCCAATTGTGTGGTGATCAGGAACACTGCTGGGCCAATGCGGTGATCAGGGACACTGCTGGGCCACTTGTGTGGTGATCAGGAACACTGCTGGGCCAATGCGGTGATCAGGGACACTGCTGGGCCACTTGTGTGGTGGTCAGGGACACTGCTGGGCCACTGCGGCAATCAGGGCCACTGCGGCGATCAGGGACACTGCTGGACCACTTGTGCGGCAATCAGGGACTCTGCGGTGATCAGGGACACTGCTGGGCCACTGCGGTGATCAGGGACACTGCTGGACCACTTGTGCGGCAATCAGGGACAATGCTGGGTTACTTGTGCGGCAATCAGGGACACTGCTGGGCCACTTGTGTGGCGATCAGGGACACTGCTGGGCCACTGCGGCAATCAGGGACACTGCGGCAATCAAGGACACTGCTGGACCACTTGTGCGGCAATCAGGGACACTGTGGCGATCAGGAACACTGCTGGACCACTTGTGCGGCAATCAGGGACACTGCGGTGATCAGGGACACTGCTGGGCCACTGCGGCGATCAGGGACACTGCTGGGCCACTTGTGTGGCAATCAGGGACACTGTGGTGATCAGGGACACTGCTGGGCCACTGCGGCAATCAGGGACACTTCTGGGCCACTTGTGTGGCAATCAGGGACACTGCTTGGCCACTGCGGCGATACTGCTGGGCCACTTGTGTGACGATCAGGGACACTGCTTGGCCACTGCGGCGATCAGGGACACTGCTTGGCCACTTGTGTGGCGATCAGGAACACTGTGACGATCAGGGACACTGTGGAGATCAGGAACACTGCTGGGCCACTATGTGGCGATCAGGGACACTGACAATCAGGGACACTGCTGGGCCACTTGTTGGGCGATCAGGGCCACTTGTGGGCGATCAGGGCCACTTGGGGCAATCAGGGCCACTTGGGGCAATCAGGGACACTTGTGGGGGCAATCAGGAACACTTCTGGGCAAAGCCACTTGTTGGGGCAATCAGGGCCACTTGTGGGGGCAATCAGGGCCACTTATGGGCAAAGCCACTTGTTGGGGCAATCAGGGCCACTTATTGGGGTGATCAGGGACACGTGGGGCGATCAGGGCCACTTTAGGGGCGATCAGGGCCACTTTAGGGGCGATCAGGGACACTTTAGGGGCGATCAGGTGTCACTGAGGTGGAGGGCAGTTGACTACCTCTTCTTGGCTGTTTCTCCTCTCACAGAAAACTCCGTGTGAGGAGAAGGAGGCGGAAGCCGCACCATGCGGCTTTTGTTTACACTTAAGCTGTGTCCTTATTGGACACAGCTGATCATATGGTATGGGACCGATTTCATTGGTCCCATACCATGTCACGTAATCTACCGTGTCCGTCGGACTCGGCGATCATCGGGCTCGCGGGTGCGCGCTCTAGGAGCCGCGCACGAGCCTCAGACACAAGGTGCCGTTTAGAGACGGCAACCCGCTCCTGTAGGTGTCCCGTCCTGCCGTTTATAAACAGCGGCCGGACAGCAGCCGGACGGGTTAAAGAAACAGCTGTGGCTGAAAGTATTTTGTGGGGAGGTAAAATTTCTTATATTTTATGCACTTTGTAGTTGGCCACATATAGGAAACCCTCCTCTTTATATCTGCTCAGGCTATAAGGGGAATTGTTACTGTTTTAATATTCCTGCCACCTCCTTCCTAATTACGCAGTTATAAATCAGGAGGGAGCACCGGCCCACATGCTGTATGGTAATGGATTACCAACATGTCTCTGGATCAGTGAAATTACTGAAGTCGTAACAATCTTACAGTAGTCAAAAGTCCAAGACCAGCTTACAAAGAATTGATGGTAGGGCAGATTATTCCTGAACAGCCACCGTATGTCCCAGCACTTGTGGAGTCTAGTTTTCAAGCCTCCTCTGTCTGATTACAAAAGATACTGATTCTTATATGAAGTTGTTCCCAAGAAGCACCACCTACCCTGACACAAATGTTAACTCTCCGCACAGTGCTTTCCCTTCTCTTCTGACTGATGAGTGGATTTCTTACCGGCATCGATCTATAGCGACTTTGGACATGGTATTGGTGAGAGCACTATTACAGACTTCTCCTTTGCTATTTTAGTACATCTAGGCAGTTGGGGGATTAGTTCCTTTGCATATGTAAGCAAACTTCAAGACTTAGGGCTAGTTCAGAGGACCTCTCTAACCTTCTTGCTTCCCTCCAGAACCCCAAGCCATATCATCCAGGCTAAAAGGCAAGCTAGTCATAACCTGCAGCCATGATAAATCTGCTACTTCCAGTTCAAGAAAAATATATCTTTCTACTGCTAGCTCCACCACCTGCAGTCTCTGGTGATTCTTTTAGACAGACTTTGGTGAGTCCCGTAGACAGCCCCTGTCAGCAGGAGAAGCAGCACAGTCTATTTATTTCATAAAGACTCATGCAACAAACAAGGACAACACAGTGGCTTTAGAGTCAATGTGTAACTAGAGGGATAATTAGGGTGGGCAGTAGGGGTTGGTGCATCAGATTTACTGATTTGGGAATATACGATTGAAATAATAGATTGCTATGGGTTACCATATTCAAATAGGGGTGCTGGGGGATGAGCTGGGAGAAGAGACAAAGGTGCCTTGTGTGGGGTGATGGTATTTTGTGCAATATATACAGTATACTGTATATATGAATACATATGTTCAGTATTGGAACAGGAGCATGAGAGAGCAGGAGAAACTAAAAAGGTTTAATTATAAATGTATTCACACCAGATTCACACAACACTTACGCAGGATGCATACATTTTCCATTTTAACATGTGTGAATCCTAGGTGAATATTCTGTAAATTGTATGAAAGCATTGATCAGATCCCTGTATAAATTAATGTTTACTGAGTTTGCAGTTCAAGACAATGTCTGCATGTAAGTATAAAAAGTTTCAAAGTTACGATGAGGTACAATTCCTGAAGAACTGCAAACAAACAGGGAGAGTTTTCAAGCATGAATTATACCACAGTATCTACTTATCATACCACAAAAATAGTCCAATAACCCAATTCGGTCACTTGAACTAACCACCGACTGCACTGAATTCACTCCACTTGACAAAAATTCTCTTAACCCAACAGCAAAATTAATGCTAGACTCTTAGCAAGAATGCATTCTTTGAAATGCAGCTTCTAGTGTATTTTAATATAACTTCTGTGAACTTTTATTTGACAATGTTTCTAACAGCACAGACTGCCTATTGTGATGCAAGACACCCTTATGTGGGGTACACACTATAAGAAAATTTTACGAACAGTTGTCCTATTTTTCTCTAAGGTGCATATCATGATGTAACCGACAATGGTATTAACTTCTATGAAAATTCTCAAATAAAAAAGGTAAATGTTATTTCTTGTGTATGATTTCTATGTTCATTGCCACCTTCTTCTGGGTTGTTCTTTGCTTCTGATCATGCATGTTTTTTTCTATTTGATTATTTTTATACAATTACTGTACACATTGAGCAAAAAAATCGGATGTTATGTTCAAGTACAATAAAAATTTACTAGTTTGCACCTTAATTTTTTTTTCATCTGGACAGTCGAAATCAGCTGTCAAAAGCACTATATTAAACTGATAAATTAATTTATACAGGGATCTGACAGTCTGAATCAGCTGTCAAAAGCACTATATTAAACAGATAATCAACTGATCATTCTTCGTACAGAATCTTTTTTTTTAATTTTCTTATAGTGGGTACCCAGGTTTAGAATGACAGCTCAAGAAGGGTGGATGGGGATTTAGCTTAGTGCAACAACACTTAAATTGTAGTTGGAAACAGTTATAGTACAATTGAAACTAGTACAACCTTGCTACATGCTGTATATTACCAGCACTATTAAGGACCCATTCACAACATTATGCAATAACAAGGCAATATATCTTGTTTCCTATGGTGTCCGTTCACATCACTGTGTTGCAGTGGTGTGTTCTGAGAAAAGTACTGCATGCAGTACTTGTTTTCTCAGTGCAGCAGTTTTCAATGAAAAGCACCACATCACAATTTTGGAGAAAATTTATGAAATGTAACTTGTGTTACTTCAATATAAATACACTGCTCAAATAAATTGAAGGAATACTTTGAAATTACATCAGATCTCAAAGGGGAAAAATATCATGCTGAATATCTATACTGATATAGACTGGGTAATGTGTTAGGAATGTAAGGATGCCCAATGGTTTGATGGAAATGAAAATGATCAACCTACAGAGGACTGAATTCAAAGACATTCCGAAAATCAAAAGTGAAAAAAGTATGCAGAAGGCTAGTCCATTTTGCTGAAATTTCATTGCAGCAATTCAAAATGGTACTCAGTAGTTTGTGTGCCCCCCCATGTGCTTGTCTGAATGCCTGACAATGTTGGGGCATGCTCCTAATGAGACGACAGATGGTGTCCTGGGGTATTTTCTCCCAGATCTGGACCAGGGCATCACTGAGCTCCTGAACAGCCTGAGGTGCAACCTGGCAGCGTCAGATGGACCGAAACTCAGACCAATATCCCAGAGGTGTTCTATTTGATTTAGGTCAGACAAGCACGGGGGCCATTCAATGGTATCAATTCCTTCATCCTCCAGGAACTGTTCGCATACTCTCGCAACATGAGGCCGGGCATTGTCTTGCACCAGTAAGAACTTAGGTCCCAATGCACCAGGTAGGGTCTGACAATGGATCCAAGGATTTCATCCTGATATCTAATGGCAGTCAAGGTGCCATTGTCTAGCCTGTAGAGGTCTGTGCGTCCCTCCATGGATATGCCTCCCCAGACTATCACTGACCCACCACCAAAATGCTCATGCTGAACAATGCTACAGGCAGCATAACATTCTCAACAGTTTCTCCAGACCCTGACATGTGATAGACCCACCTTTTATCACATGTGATCAGGGTGAATCTGCTCTCAAAAGCACAGGGCACCAGTGGTTGACCTGCAAATTGTGGTGTTCAATAGCAAATGCCAATCAAGTTCTGTGGTGCCAGGCAGTGAGCACAGGACCCACTAGAGGACTTCGGGCTCTCAGATCACCCTCATTAACCGTTTCAATACCGTGCAATTTTACACCTTCCTGCCCAGGCCATTTTTAGGGTTTCAGCGCTCTCACACTTTGAATGACAATTGCGCGGTCATACAACATTGTACCCAAACTAAAATTTTATCATTTACTTCACACAACAAGAGCTTTCTTTTGGTGGTATTTAATCACTGCTGGGGTTTTTATTTTTTGCTAAATTAACAAAAAAAGACCAAAAATTTTGCAAAAAAACACATTTTTCTTTGTTTCTGTTATAAAAGTTTACAAATAAATAATTGTTCTTCATACATTTAGGCCGAGATGTACTCTGCTACATGTCTTTGGTGAAAATAACCCAAATTAGGATGTATTTTTTAGTTTGTAGGAAAGTTATAGAGTTCACAAACTATGGTATAGATCTGAATATTGATCAATCCTGAAGTACTGACAGCCAATCTAATTTCTTGAGGTCCAAGAATGTCAGAATAGTACAGATATCCCCCAAATGACCCCTTTTTGCAGAGTAGACAGTCCGACGTACTTCATAAGAGGCATGGCGAGTTTTTTGAAGTTGTATTTTTTTGTCATAATTTTTCGGAAAATGAAAAAATTAAAAAAATTATTTTCACATTTTTTTTTTTTACATACTGTCACCAGTGCAGTACAGCGTCATCATATAACTGGCATGGCGGTGAACAGGGACACTGACTGGTGACAGTATGAAAAAAAAAATATATATATTTTTTTTATTTTTTTATTATATTTAATTTTTTATTACATTTTTTTTTATTTTTTTTAAGATTTTTTTTTTATATTTTACTTTGACCAAAGTAGTACAATGTTACCATAGTAACATTGTACTACTTTGGGGAAGTGATCAGTATTTTTTTTTTTTTTTTACACAATTTGCTTATAGCAAAGAATTACTTTGCTATAAGCAAGCATTTACCTGAATGAAATCGATTCATTCAGCTTTTTTTTTTTTTTTTTTGCTTAGCTGTGATTTGGTCACAGCTAATCACATAACATGTGCATGTGATTAGCTGTGACCATTCACAGCTAGGCACTAGTATACAATGGATGGCATCATGAATGAAGCCATCCATTGTATACAACTGTCATGTGACCTGCTGTGATTGGTCACAGCAGGTCACATGGTACCAGTACGGGAGCCGGTACTCGGATCTGTCATCGGCCGTGTCCGAGGTGCATGGCCGGTGACAGATCGCACTGCTGCGCCGCTCTGCATTAGCGCAAACGGCGCATGTGTGGGAGCACGCCAAATGGCGTGCACCCGGAATGGAGAGACACTTCTGAAGCCGCCAAACGGCCATTGGCCGGGCGGCTAATGGTTAAGTCTGTTTCTGATTGGTTAGAGACATTCACACCAGTGGCCTGCTGGAGGTCATTTTGTAGGGCTCTGGCAGTGCTCATCCTGTTCCTCCTTGCACAAAGGAGCAGATACAGGTCCTGCTGATAAGTGAAGGACTTTCTACGGCCCTGTCCAGCTCTCCTAGAGTAACTGCCTGTCTCCTGGAATCCACTCCATGCTCTTGAGACTGTGCTGGAAGAAACAGCAAACCTTCTGACAATGTCACGTATTGATGTGCCATCCAGGAGGAGTTGGACTGCCTGTGCAACCTCTGTAGGATCCAGATATCGCCTCATGCTACCAGTAGTGACACTGACCCTAGCCAAATGCAAAACTAGTGAAAAACAGTTAGAAAACATGAGTAAGGAAAAAAAATTTCAGTGGCCTCTACTTGTAAAACCATTCCTGTTTTGGGGTAGTCTCATTGTTGCCCATCTAGTGCACCTGTTGTTAATTTCATTAACACCAAAGTAGCTTAAACTGATTAACAACCCCCTCTGCTACTTAACTGACCAGATAAATATCCCAGGAGTTTAATTGACTTGATGCTATATTCTGATTTAAAAATGTTCCTTTAATTTTTTGGAGCAGTGTAATATTATTATATGATATAGGATTTATAAAGCTCAACCATTTCCTCAGCACTTTATAAAATAAAGGGAGACAGTACAGTTGCATTACAGTTCCAGACAAGAACGTTGGGGGTTTCATAATAGCTTAGGTTTGGGTACATAATTTCAAAGGATGAGAGAAGCTCTGGAGAATGAATGTAAGCATAGGAGGAGGTGACGAGGGAGCTATAGAGCAGGAGTGGAGCAAAATAAACAGTTTGGTTGACATTATGAGGTTTGTGTTGTTGCTGTGGGGCAGAGTTGCGAATGGCTTTGTAACTTGTTAATATTTTCAATTCTATTCCACTGGAGAGCAGAAGCTAATAGAGAGAATGGCAGAGAAGGGCTGCAGAGAGCGGCAGGTAAATCTAAAAAAGTCAACAATGTAGTGCACTGGGATCAGCGCATCAGCACTGTTTCAGTAAATCAGTGATCAGTGTAGCTTCTGGTGTGAAGGAGCCCTAACACTGTAAACATTAAAGGCTAAGTTTCTGGGGGGAAAAAAAATGTACATATTTTTGAAGGATAAAACAGCATTTATTTTTTTTTACAAGAGCCTGCAGACCATTGTACCTGTTATCAATGGATCACAGATACAATGTCAGGCTCTTGCAGACACATGTTTTGCCTATATCTCTGTACAGGCTTTCTATATGAAAGATCAAGAAAGTATCAGTGAACTTCAGGTGACTTAAGAACCCACAAAGTCAATTGAGAATTTCAAGCCATTGGCCACACTGGCAGGGCCCCACACAGCCAAGACAACTTTAAAATGTGACCATGGGTGCAGGGGAGAAGATACCTTGCCTGATTTCACAGGGGAGGGATCAAAGACGTGAGGTGGGGAGGTGTAAACAGAAAAAAACTCAGCGAGCGTTTAACTGTGATAGCAGCTAAATGCACCAAAAAAAAAAACAAATCCTCTCAATAGACAAATAAAACCAGAAAATAGTGCAGCGCTTAAATATATAAACCAATCGTATTAAAAATAATTATATACACTGTAACGTAATCAGCAAAATTTCATATGAAGTGGTATCAATATGCATTACACCAAAGAAAAATATCATGGAAATGTCCCATAAACTTATGCAAAGTATGATGGTAATATACTGAGTGCGATCTCTATGTTGAACATGCAATCAGTTCTAGAAACAGGTGCACATTATACTGATCCCAGCATGAAGTAATAGTAATCTGGTGGTGTGTGGTGAAAATAGTAGGATTGCAAACTCACCAGAAGCGCAATCTTAATGCGCGTTAGATATATAGATCAGCCTGAGGATCTCTCCTCTCATGGAGTAACGCCTGGTATAGGAATCTCCTCCTCTGTCAGTCTGGGCATAAAATTATGTCAATCCAGGGGTAGACTGACCATTTGGAAACTCGGGCACTGCTCAAGGGCCCGGGGTCAGTATGGGGGCCCCCATGAGATGCCCCTGGTACCTTTTTCATAGGCTTTTTGCCTTGTTTGGGCAAGGACACAGGGGCCCCATGATCCCCTATTGCCGGGGGCCCCATGAGTTGTCAGTCCGCCCCTGTGTCAATCAGAGGACCCCAATCTGGGCTGTGCTGTAATTAGGTCTGGTCACAGGACCATTTATTTCCCAATAAATAATAAACTTACTGCACTATGGGTTCCTATATTTTTTGCTCCCCCACGAGCATTGAAACCCCCCAGGACCCCTTGTGTGTTTCTCCAGCCCAGAGGAGGGAACGTTTCCTGTGACCAAACCTAATTACAGCACAGCCTAGATTGGGGTCCTCTGATTGACATAATTTTACGCCCAGACTGACAGAGGAAGAGATTCCTATACCAGGCGGTACTCCATGAGAGGGGAGATCCTCAGGCTGATCTATATATCTAACGCGCATTAAGATTGCGCTTCTGGTGAGTTTGCAATCCTGCTATTTTCACCGCACACCACCAGATTACTATTACTTCATTCTGGGATCAGTATAATGTGCACCTGATTCTAGAACTGTTTGCATGTTCAACATAGAGATCACACTCAGTATATTACCATCATACTTTGCATAAGTTTATGGGACATTTCCATGATATTGTTCTTTGGTGTAATGCATATTGATACCACTTCATATGAAATTTTGCTGATTACGTTACAGTGTATATAATTAATTTTAATACGATTGGTTTATATATTTAAGAGGTGGGGAGGTGCCGGAGCATGTTACAATTTACATCCTAAATATGGGTGTAATGTGTAACATGTTTAAAATGCAAACTTACCCTTTAAAAGAAAACTGTGCCTTTAACTAAACCATCATCCCCAACCTTGTACCTCTACACCACAAGCCCAATAAGCCGATCTAACTCTCCATTCTTCCCTATCACCTATTGCCTTCTTCAGTGTTTACAGCCCATCTGATTAAATTCTTCTCAATGCTAGTCGTACCTGGGCACCAAGTGCCACTAGCTGTACCTGTGCACTGAGTGCCAATTACTTAAACATAGTATATACTGACTTCCTAGTCTACAAATATGACCAAATCAAGGTTAGAGAGACTAATAAAGAAAGAAAAATTTGAAGATAGGAAATCTCCAAATGCTCTAGTGATAGCTGTCAAAAGCTGGATTATCCTTTTGGATTAGCTTTGCAGAGAGTTATTCTCACTTATTGTTGTGCCTGTAGAACTGGAAGTGAGGGAAATTTCCCTAATGGAGACACAAAGCAATAAGACTGAAAAAACTTCTAAGCTTCACAAACTTTCTCCAACACAAACAGGATAAACATATTTTGGTTGTTTAACTTTAAGTGCATGAACATATATTATTTATTGATTGCTTTATATAAAGTAAGCTACATTTGTTTGCTAAGAGCAATACATGATACCAAAGACACTAACCCCAAAAATATTTAAAACTTTCAGAATATAGAAACACTTACTTTAGGGGTTGTTATCAATAGAACAATACTGTTTTGTCTCCATACAGCAATTGTAATTGGGCATCCTCAGAAAGGGCAAGGAGATAAGCTGGACAGAAACAGACACCTTGCAACCTGGGTTCACACTTGTGCGGTGCAACATAATGCATGTGATTCGCACAGGAACTGCATCACATTCCTTTGCAAATCACATGCAAATTCTGTGCAGTGAGATTTGAGCCATATATTTTGTATGGCTCAAATCGCACCAAAGAGGTGCAGGACCCTTTTTTTGGTCCGCACTAGAATCGGATGGGTGTTCATACCCACATGATCTGATTCTGCACATCGCATCGCGTTCTGCAAACTGATTTTGGGGTGTAGTTAACTTAAATACACACCCGCAATGGTTCGTGTGAATGGTGTGCAATTATGCTGCGGTGTGGAAATCGCACAGAAACCAATGCAAATTTCACACAGTATCAGTGTGAACCCAGGCTCAAGTGGCATATAGGCATAAGATTTCACTATTGGACCCCTGTGATTGCGATTTCTCTATACCTCTTGTTACTCCGTTTTGGTATTGCTTCTCTGTCTTCTTCACTATACACTGATAAAGACAACTACATCAAGCAACACTAGGAGGAACTATATCCTGCAATATACTGTATATATGCAGTACAGCTCAATGTAAGCATTTCATTTTCTATTTTTTTGCTTTTGCCCATACACTGTACTTGTATTTATGATAGCAGCGAATACAGTGGCACACAGCCAATCATGTCCATAACAGGCTGTACACCATACCTGGGCTGCTTGGGTGGAGGAAATACTGCTACAATTACACTGAATAAGCTCAGCTGACCCATGCACAAGAGCCCTAATAGACAAGAACAACAGAAGGAAAATATCAAGCCTCACTTTTCACACCCTAAAGAACACAGAGGAATCAATACAATAACAGTACCAGCACTGATAATAGATTACAGTGAACTTCACATCATAAGTACACTCAGGGTCTAACATCATCAATTCTGTATCAAATGTGGTCATTTTAAATACATATATACTATACTTCTGAAAAGATTTAGTAGGTGTTTATCTAAGTGTAGTTTGCATTTGGAGTTTACAGATGATTTAGTATCAGTGTTTGGTGTTCATTAATTTTTCATATAAATACAACTGAGTCTCTTGGCTCTACACTTTGTCAAGCTCTCTCTTTTTTCTTTTATCTTTTGGTTGCTAGATTATACTGCATTTTCTTTCCTTATTTGTTTCAAGGCACTACAGTCACTGCACTGTCTGAATAATTCTGTCAGATGTCTTTAGACAGCAGATCATTTAATAGTTTTTCTCAAGCAGTGGAGGACCCTAGGTTCAGGGCAAGAGCTTTCTTGCTGAAAAGCACTAAATATAATGTGAGCAGATTGAAGAGTTCATTGGACAAACAAGCATTGAGCTTGTGTTTTGGATGATGTTCTGTATGTTTTGACAGGTGATTTATCTAGGTGTATAAATTATAGATAAATATGTGACATGTTTGATTGTGTGTTATATATATTTTGAAAGGCAATTTGTTTTTACCTGTCAATTGAAACATTATAAATTGAGATATATTAATGTTTATAGACAAAATATTTATTGTGATTGAAACATACTGTAACACTTTTTCCCTCTAGCAGAAGTTTAATATCTTGAACAACGGTGTTTGCCAAGAGCCCTTGCAAAAGCTAGGGGCTTTTACAGGTATAATTTGTATACCGGATATAACCCATATTCTGCATGCCAAAAAAATCCAGCTGGTACAAATCTTCCACATCTCCCATATTCCCTTTACTTTGTCCCTTTTCCTATGTGCATAGTAACAGGACCAGCTGATCCTTACGGACTAAGAACCTTTATACATACCCTACGCAATGCAGGTATCTAAATTTTATTGCAACCACAGAACAGAGGGCACGCCAACCTAGTGCATTATCCTCAAGAATCCTTTATTAGATATAAAACCATAATCGTTAATATACTCACAAACCGACATCAGTACAAGCTTGTCAACAGAATCTTTCAGCCTCTGATCTCTGGTACATCTCATCACAAAATGGGACAATGTAGGTCCATAAAGCTAATGCGTTTTGAGGAACTTGCCATCTTCCTTTGGTTCTGAGGAAGAGGACAAGTTCCTTGAAACACGTTAGCCTTCTGGACCTACATTGTCCCTCTGTGTGATGAGATGTACTGGAGATCAGAAGCTGAACGATTCTGTTGACAACCTTGTACTGATGTTGGTTTGTCAGTATAATACCTATTATGCTTTTATTCTAATAAAGGATTCTTGAGGATAATACACTAGGTTGGCGTGCCCTCTGTTTGTTCTATGGTTGCAATTTATGTAGACTACCCCAGCCTTGAGAGCGCAGCGAAACGTGGTATGTCCATGTAAGCCAAGATGGAAGCATAGGAACAAGTGCCTGCAACATCGGAGTACCCCATTTAAGCACAGGAGTATGTTTGCTTACTTGGATATAAATTCTATTGTAATGACGCTGGAAGAAAAATAATTCTTTATTTATTTTTAAATCAGGTATATATGTAATAAAAAAAAAAAAAAAAAAGTTATAAACCTATACCCAAAGTTGATCCAGAGGAAGGCAAAAAAAACCCCCAGAAAAGCATTATCCAATTTGCTCCTGCATGGGGAAAAAAATCCTTCCTGATCCCCTGACGGGCAATTGGATATTCCCTGGACCAACTTTACTTATAAATGGTAGTATCCAGTTATGTGTATCTAGTAAAGAATCCAGGCCTTTTTTAAAGCAATCCACTGAGCTGGCCAGAACTAACTCTTAAGGGAGTATATTCCACATTTTCACAGATCTTACTGTGAAGAAACCTTGATGTATTTGGAGATGAAATCTATTTTCCTCCAGACATAAAGAGTGCCCCCTTGTCTTCTATGATGACCTCAGGGTGAATAACTACCAAGTTCACTATATGAACCACTGATGTATTTATACATGTTGATCATATCCCCCCTAATCTCCTCTTCTCAAGAGAGAATAAATTCAGTTCCTCTAATCTTTCCTCATAGCTGAGCTCCTCTATGCCTCTTATCAGTTTGGTCGCCCTCTCTCTAGTTCCCCAATTTTGTTTTGTGAAT
Organism: Staurois parvus; assembly: GCF_062004578.1. Classification (NCBI taxonomy): domain Eukaryota; kingdom Metazoa; phylum Chordata; class Amphibia; order Anura; family Ranidae; genus Staurois; species Staurois parvus. The sequence continues at coordinate 15,310,684 of NW_028318157.1, forward strand.
TGGTGCCCAAAACTGAACTGCATATTCCAGATGAGGTTTTACTAGTCATTTGTACAGGGGTAATATGATATCTCTCTCTGGAGTCTATACCTCTTTTAATACAAGAGAAGATTTTGCTTGTTTTAGACTGCAGCTTGGCATTGCATGCCATTATTAAGCTTGTGATCTACCAGAACCCCCAGATCCTTCTCCATCATTGATTTCCCCAGTTGTACCCCCCCCTAGTATGTATGATGCATGCATATTCTTGGCCCCCAAGTGCACAACCTTACTTTTATCAACATTTAACCTCATTGCCACATAGTTGCCCAATTAAACAGTGCATAGGTCTGGTGCGTTTAAAAATAAACACACCAAAAAAGCACCCCCCCATTTAAAGCAATGGAAAATGCAGCAAAAATGCATCAAAAACTTTTTTGGTGCAGTTTTTGAGTCACGTTTTGTAAAAAATGCACCACAAATGCAGTAAAAATGCATATGCATTTTTGCAGCGGATCAATGTGAAAGAAGCCTAACCAAACATGTATTTTTCCTTTAAATATATGAATCATGAGTTTTTCTGTCAAATAGTAAATGTGAAAACAAAACCCATGCTCATGTACTCAGCTACTTTAATGGCTTAATCATTTTTTTTATTCCTGCATGTCTCCTTTACCTATTAAGAAATACATTTAAAATTAAATTATACATGATAGAATTATCCTCGCTTGAATAATTTTCAGAAGTGTGAAAAATTTGGGTCTTAGCAAAGATGTTAAATTATATTTTTTCTGCAAATCCTTAACAAATATTTTAGTGGTTTGGGTTATGCATTTTAGGTCAGTACACTCTGGCCATCTGTTCTTTTATTTTTAATTGATGCCAACTTGTTAGACACAGATTATTATGGCTTTCAATAAAGAAAGATTGGATGACTACTACAGCCAGACCTTACATATCAGGTTTTACATTGTTGGAATAAGTGTACAGGTAATCCTAAATGCGAAACATTACTTTATGTATAACTGAACTTTCACAAAACAATCAACATTTGCACTTTTCCCCACAGCCTATGGAAATTTTCAATATGATAGTTTGCTTAAAATTTAATTATTTTTGCAGTAATACACTCTGCCTCTGTGTTTGCTACCATTTTGCTGTAAATGTATTCCCATGCCACAGCTAGAGGACTCTGTAGAGAGAAAGGGAATTTTCTATGCATTGAGCTGAATGGAAAGTCCCTGCAAATGATAAAGAAAAGAATGTCTTAAATGGTGGAAGTATGGCAGGATGATAGGTGGTACCTAGTCCTATCCCTCATAAAATATTCTGCAGCATAGGTCACGATTAATAGGTGGTATACAGGGAGGAAAGTATTGCTTTATTTAAGTGGATGTAAAAGGTGGTACCAATGACTAAAAGGAACCCAGTCAGCTGGAAAATCTATACCTGCCATCATGGTTTATCTACTGTTGCACCTTTAACCTTTCCTGTTTTAGTTAGTCAGATGACTTTCTGGAACTCTTAAAAGGATAAGTTCATCTTTTAACAAAAAATAATATTATGCACATTTTTTCTGCAGGTAAAAAAAAAAAAGTGTATTTATGCTAGGTTCACACCTAAGTATTCTCCGCAGCGTTTTGCATTGTGCATAAACACAGTACAGTCCATTTAACATGATTTTCTATGGGACATGTTCACATCTCCATGTTTGCATTCTTTTCGAAAGGTTTAGGAATTTTTTAACTCAAAAAGTTGTGTTTTTTGTTCTATAGGCTTCAATGGAAATGCTGCAGAAAAGCATGTATTGCATTTTTGCTGCGTTTTAAATATGGCTAGCAACAAGAAGAAAAAAAAAACGCATCAAAAATGTAGGTGCAAAAATGCAAAACGCAATGCAGAAATGGCTCAAATGCAACCTGCATAGGTGTGAAGCTAGCCTTACTATTTTTTGTTTTAATAGCCTGGAAAGCATTGCACCAGCAATCAGCAGATCGCTGACGCCATGCAGGTCTCCTGCAGACTGCCAGTGTAATCTGTCTGCTCATACCTTGTACCGGCAGGCAGTTTTATACTGGCAGGAAGAATCAATGAGCTAACACAGCGCTCAACAGCACCATAGTAGTTCATTGACAACTGCAAGCTGACAGACGCAAAGGCTGTCAGGACTTGTAGTTTCCCATTCACAGAATTCTGTGAATGAATTGTTACAACGGGGGATCTGGAGAGTGGGGTCAGTCCTACTGGACCATATGTGGGATTGAGGATTGGGGTTATTAAACGCAAGCGGTAGGTGCATTTACAATGAGTTGCGCCAATCCAAAACTGTATTCTGGGGCATGGCAGCCCATTTTTATTCAAATAAACAGAAATTTCACATGTACATCAGTTGTCCACACATGAGTTTCTTCCACACAATATGCACAAACAAAAATATTGAGCCAGCTGGCTCACTTGTTGGAAGCACTGCTGCTTCTCTCACCAGTCCCTTTGACTGCATTGTCCAGCTCTCCTGGAAAACTTGGCTCTCTAGCCTTTAATCAGAGCTCCCTACTTAATGACCCAATTCTGGCCTATAGATTGGGGTTCTTCTGACACTCCGATATGAGCCAACCTGACTTCTGCAACTGAAACCTGCTGTCTTTGATCTCCTGGCTTCTGACTGGAGCACCTCTGACCCCGGGTTAAAACCTTCCGTCTCCCACACTGGGAGTGGTCTCCAAACTAGGCAAAGCACAGCTTTCCTCAGACCTGTGTATATAATGACCCTGCACACCTGTGAACTCAGACAGGTTGCAGGCATCTGGCAAAAAAAAACAAGATTGAAAGTTCGATACAGAATCCAGAGAAAGCCAAAAAAAACAGCTTTCTCTGCTCAGAAATAGCAATCTGCAACTTCGCATTAACCCTAAATATAAATCCTATGTTACATTTTCCTATATTCTTCCAGTGACAGGGCCTCTCCTTGTCACACGTTACATCCCAAATATGGGTGAAACATGTTACGAAAAGTAAACCTACCCTTTAATGCAGGTTTTTTTTTTAGCTGTGTTTTGCTCATGAAGAGCTCACATTTTATCTGTGACGGGCACAACGTTCTTTTAAAGTGCAACTATTTGTTTCAATGTTTGAATAAAGGCTGGCTGATCCAATAAATCCAAAATAAATAGCACTGATTTGGTTATTTGGTCAGGGGCTGTCATTAGAGGGGTTTGATTACAGCCTTGTGTATATGTGCCTCAGCAGTCATGGGCACTCCGCCTCCAAGGAGCAAATTATTCCAAGCACAGCAGGATGTACTCAGAGTCAGGAGGCTTCAGGCAGTATTGCTGAAAATAACATTTCCTTTAAAGAAGGAAACATCATACTGGCATTATTAGAGGCTGCTAGAAAACGTACAATTGTAGAATTTTAGTAAAAGTTCAGTTATACAAGTGTACTTCGGTCAACACTTTTTGAAAAAACAATCCACTTGATAAGTAAACAAGATGATGTTATAGATTTTATGAAATCTTTATTACATAAACATTGTAAATTATAATTACAAACAAGCAAACACACTAGCCTAATTTTAAAGATTTACTGTATTTCTGTCTAGTTCAGGGGACAGTATAGTATGTATATGGTTTTATATAACATCACTGAACATTTTTTGGCATTTTTAATAAGGCAGGCTTTAAAACGTAATGTGCAAAACCCAAAGCAACCAATCAGATGTCAGTTTAGAACAGGCAAAACAAAGACATGATGATAATGATGATGACAATTCTTTGTCACTGCTTATATTTAAACGACTGTGACTTTCTAATTTTAATCTGCTGCATATTTGTGGATACCAGTCATATACTGCCACTTATCTTCTTGATTACTGCAGCCACACGTTTGTGTACTGTAAGGAAATGAGCACCAACATAAAAGGTTTATACAATAACAAATAAAAAATAAGCCCAATTTAGTATTTAAAATGTGAAACTAAGGCAAAAACTTGCAATAAATGTTCAGTAAGACCCCAATTACTTAAATTCTTGTCTAAAAAACATGGACATGTAAAATCCGTAAGTGTTACGATGAGAAAAACAATATCATACATTGATTAAATCCTAGAAGGAAAACAGCACAGCTGAAATTGGTTAAGTGCAGCCTAATCAAGTTGAAATGTCCATAAATAAGACCAGAATGATTTCCCTTTGAAGTAGTTTTGCTGCAAAATGCATTACTTTTTTCTATATATTTAGTCTAATGGGATTAAATGAAGGATTAAACAAAGAATACAATGCTATTTTTTAATTAGAACAAGGTGCACTGTTAATGGTTATTCAACTATTTCTGCTCCATGAAAACACTGAGAAAATGTTAAGTAATTTAATTAAAACTACAGCTTGAATTATATTTTAAATAACCTTGTTGCAAGAAGCTAACACTTTATTATATAAACCAGTAGATTTGCGTAGCTTTATGATGTCTTTCACGGTGAGGATTTCTGTGAGCTAAATACAGTGTGCCATACAAAGTGTGCCATGGTGTTGCATTGATTTGTGGACAAGATGAAAGATGGGCAAGGCTAAAGGATATGGTTTATTTTGACTCACCTTCTCATCTTTAAGCATCAGCTACTGATGCAGCTCTTGACAATTGGTACTTGACATTTTAGAACTGCAGAGGAAGAATGAAAGCCTGTGGTCTGTGTTTACAGGTCTAAATGGGGAGCAAATAGCTGTAAAATGCTTTCACTATGCTGCTCTGATTGCTGTCTGAATAGTGAAGTATCTACCCAAGCAAATGCAGATTAAAATTTTCAATGCTGCTGACTCTTGTTCTCTCAGTGCTGTTTCCATAAACATCTGGTCTTCACAGGAAAATGTTAACAGTGGATAGTGCAGTTTCAAGTCAGTTTGTTAGCTTGGAGCACTGAGGATCAGGGAAGTGACTTGTCATCTGTGTGTTTCTATTGATGTACACAGTGTAGTGAAAGACAACTCTAGTTCTTGCATGCTAGGGTAACTTCATAGGATACCGCAAGAGAAAGGAGCTACTCTAAATCAGGAAACCTGTGACATCAGTCATGCCACCAGCTTAAACAGGAACATAGGAAGGGATTAAAAGATAAAGAAGGTGCATACTCAGTAAGTGATTACATTACCTGCTGCACATGCTTAAAAATGGAGGATTTAATAAAAATATATAACATTACACTTTAGTCTAATTTCTGTAATACTAATCCAAATTTTTCAGCTGTGGAGTAATTTCCTTAAAAAAACGGTAACAATGTTTAACAGGTAATGTCAGGAAGTGTATTGCATCAAAAATCCTATGACACCTAGCATCAATGCACACAAAACATCTTATAGTGCTTTATTAGCTTCAAGAAAGAAAACCAATCTTTCACAATATGCAAGGCTGGATTTCTGCTCATGGTGGGAAGGCTAACCAGGTGGCAACAAACAGTAAAACCGCAAATCCAAATACTCAAGGGCTCTGGCTGCATCTCGGATGTCCTGGAATGTGCACTCCTTGCTGCCCTCAATTGACCGGGGTAGTCCAAATGCACTAGATATAAAGAAAACAAACAGAGGACGCACCGGCCTAGTACATTACCATAAAAAATTTATTGATGAAATAAAAATAGGTATCGTACTCACAAATGACATAGATGTCAAAGGCACATCGTAAAGAACAGCACTGTCCAATCCACACTACTTGGCCATCCACAATAGGAACCCCGGACTTCCAACAGGCTAAAGAGTTTGCAAGACTTGCCTCCTCCTCAGAACCTCTGAGGAAGAGGCAAGCCCTCCAAATGTGTTAGCCTGTTGGAAGTCCAGGGTCCCCATTGCAGAAGGCCACGTAGTGTGGATTGGACAGTGCTGTTCTTTACAATGTTCCTTTGACATTTGTGGCAACAAACAGTACCAGGACATGATGTTACTGACCAGGTCTATATAGAACCATATGGAACCAGACTGTTGACAGAACAGGGATACACATTATCAAAACCAAGTGTATCAAATCAATAGTGAAATACACAATATCGCGCTAGATGTAAAAATAAAATTATGAAAACAATAAAAATTAAAATACATAACATCCTTTGTTGCCCCTATTTAAATAAATAAAATAAAATTTAAATCCACAGTGATAGTGTAAAAGTGGCGCACTGTCAGGGCTCCGGGTATGACCAGAGGTGTGTGGACTGACACAGGGAAACGCAGGCTTCAGATATAGTATAAACAATATAATTTAAGACTAAACAATACATCAATGCAGTGCAAGACTAAACATAAACACAGTGCAAACAAACCAAACTAAAACCCCCAACAGATAAAAAAAGAACAATACTAAGCGTAGTCGGGCAGGCCGGGTCAGTAGCAAATGGGCAGGCAAGGTACAAAGGAGCAGGCAGAGCGTAGTCAGATGGGCCGGGTCAGGAACAATCAGGCAGACAAGGTACCAAAGGAGCAGACTGGAGAGTGGTCAGGAATAGCAGAGGTCAGGACAGGCGGAGTTCAATCAGAGTCAGGGATCAAGCAGGATCAGACAGGAAGCAGACAGGATGCAGGTACAGGGTCTCTTGGGAAACATACACCAAGGCCCTGATTGCAAGTCTGGCCATTCCTTATATGCACCTCCTGCAGTCAGCCTCAGGTGTTTTGGCTGACTGCAGGAGTGAGCCTCTGGTTGCTGAGAGCACCCGCTGGCCAGTCCTGGTACTGCCACCCACAAGGCAGGTGAGTCCCACCACTATTGGTGAGTCCATTCCTGACAGTACCCCCCCCCTGAAGGAGCGGCCTCAGGACTCTCCAAACCGTCCTAAATGGGCAAAATGTTCCACCGCCCGGATCCAGTAATTGACGGGATATCAAGGACTGGTACATCAGGCTGGGCACTGGGCGGAGGCACATCAGGCTGGGCACCGGGCGGAGGCACATCAGGCTGGGCACCGGGCGGAGGCACATCAGGCTGGGCACCGGGCGGAGGCACATCAGGCTGGGCACCGGACAGAGGCACATCAGGCTGGGCTCCGGACAGAGGCACATCAGGCTGGGCACCGGACAGAGGCACATCAGGCTGGGCACCGGACAGAGGCACATCAGGCTGGGCACCGGACAGAGGCACATCAGGCTGGGCACCGGACAGAGGCACATCAGGCTGGGCACCGGGCCACCAGGCGGAGCAGCGGGCACCGAGTCATCTGGCAAGACAGCGGGCGCCGAGTCATCTGGCAAGACAGCGGGCGCCGAGTCATCTGGCAAGACAGCGGGCGCCGAGTCATCTGGCAAGACAGTGGGCACCGAGTCATCTGGCTAAACTGCGGGCGCCGAGTCATCTGGCAAGACTGCGGGCGCCGAGTCATCTAGCAAGACTGCAGGCGCCGAGTCATCTGGCAAGACAGCGGGCACCGAGTCATCTGGCAAGACAGCGGGCACCGAGTCATCTGGCAAGACTGCGGGCGCCGAGTCATCTGGCAAAACAGCGGGCACTGAGTCATCTGGCAAAACAGCGGGCATCGGGTCGTCAAGCTCGACAGCGGGCATCGGGTCATCTGGCAACAGGTCATCTGTCTCGATCAGTTCAACAGGCTGGGTAGAACCATCAGGCTGGGTAGAACCATCAGGCTGGGTAGCGTACACTGGGCCATCAGGGTATCAGGCTGAATTGCGGGTGCCGGGGCACCAGGCTGAACCACGGAAGGCGGGTTCTGAGACGGCAGGCTGACCGGTTTGGATACTGGCAGGATGGTACTGGTTGGAAAGAATTTTCGCTTTTTCCTGGTTTTAGTTACTGGAGCACTGGAAGTAAGCGCAGGTTTGTAAGTGGATAGAGCAGCTGTAGGCAGAGAAGAGCTGAGGGATGGAACAAAGGAGGGAGCAGTTGCTACAGAGGAATTATTTACAGGGTTAAAGAAAGGATAGGTGCAGCGAGTGGGAGCAGGGGACTGATATGTGGTAGTTAGAGTATACTGGGCAGTCACTGGGGGTGCTGTCGGGGATGCAGGAAGAGTGCCTTGAGCAGAGGAATGACGTTGCAAGTTGACTGAGGCTGGGTGCAACAAGTCTGACCATGTTTGCAGTATGGGTTGAACAAAGCTCAGCTTACACAAAGCCTGTCTGGTCAAAGACTGCACTTCGTTTATACAGTCTCTTAGTACCTGTTGTGAACATGCAGAATAACGCTCCAGAAAGTAATCCACATCATCCTCCAATAACCATACCAGGGACTCTACCTGGGCGGCACTAAATGGCGGCAAAAATTCATCCCTGCTTTCGGGGGTACCAGATGAAACCAACTCTGCACAAACCTGAATCAATGGTTGCACCTCAGAGAACTCTGTGCCCTGATCTACTAGGCAATGAGTGATCCTTATGCACTCTAGTAGTTGATCCCTGGTATACTCCTTCAGAGTCTGATAAGCATAATCTCTGTCATCAAACACTAGCAGAGACAAATACACCACCTCATCAAGATTCATCCTTCCCAGCAACAATAAGCCAAGATGGCTTCCCTGTGCAGCCGCTTCTGGTCAGGATTGGCCTTAGTGTAATGTCAGGGCTCTGGGTATGACCAGAGGAGTGTGGACTGACACAGGGAAACGCAGGCTTCAGATATAGTATAAAAAATATAATTTATTTAAGACCAAACAATACATAAATGCAGCTCAAGACTAAACATAAACACAGTGCAAACAAACCAAACCAAAACCCCCAACAGATAAAAAAAGAACAATACTAAGCATAGTCGGGCAGGCCGGGTCGGTAGCAAACGGGCAGGCAAGGTACAAAGGAGCAGGAAGAGCGTAGTCAGACGGGTCGGGTCAGGAACAATCAGGCAGACAAGGTACCAAAGGAGCAGACTGGAGAGTGGTCAGGAATAGCAGAGGTCAGGACAGGCGGAGTTCAATCAGAGTCAGGGATCAAGCAGGATCAGACAGGAAGCAGACAGGATGCAGGTACAGGGTCTCTTGGGAAACATACACCAAGGCCCTGATTGCAAGTCTGGCCATTCCTTATATGCACCTTCTGCAATCAGCCTCCTGCCAGGAGTCCTGATCGGTTGTAAATCCAGTACCACTCTGCCTTGCAGCACTCTGCTGGTCACAGAGGAGATTTTTCTGATCCCCCCACCAATTCATTATCTACCTGCCTGCAGATTCAACGTGAGAGAATTGTGGAAGCACTTCTCTTATGGCAGAGTTGGTCAGTGGTAGATCTTTTCCATCTCCACGCCAGCACACAGGCAGATATGCTAATGTACACAGGGTGATCAGGATGTGCCCAGGCACATCCAGCACACGTTTTGTGCACGCCTATGAGAAAGAGACATCCCCATATCCAGTTAGATACATTCCCCATATCCAGCAAGAAAAATTCCCATATTCCACAAGAGACAGCCCCCATTACCAACAAGAGACATATCTCATATCCAGCAGGATACAGCCCGATATCCAGAAAGAGACCTCCACCATATCCAGCAAGAGACAGGCCCATATCCAGGCAGCAACAATAGACAGCCTCCATCCAGCAACACTGACAATTAAATTAGCAAAAGCAATGTACTCAGCAGGACAGTGAGCAGTCAGGACAGGCTAGGAAATAACACCACAGCTCAGCTCTCCCTCACAGCTCCATCTGGTACCAAAAGAGAGGAGGAGTGCAACTGATATCCAGCACCTGCAACAAACCTTCTGTAAAAAAATTCTGTTCCCTCATTGTTTCTGTTTGGTGAAGGTGCCAATATGCCACACAAGCAAGTTCTGCCCGAAAAAAAGCCCTGGATAATGCTAATGTACAAGGGGTAATTAGGGTGTGTCTAGGAAGTGAGCTGAATTTTGGGAGGAGTTACGGTATGTATCAAAACATTGATAGGTGCAGTGGTGTATTTAGGTTTCGTGCTGCCCTAGGCAACACAAAAATCGGGTCCCCCCCCACATGGAGAGACCCTGACACTGACAAACATCCCCCTCCCCCACAATAAGAGCCTGACATTGACCGACAACACCCCACCTGAGAGAGCCTTCCACTACTACTGCCCCATACACACTGGCAACCCCCCCCCCCCGGGAGAGAGAAGACACTCACCTTCACAGCGCCGGACATCCCGGGGAACAGGAGCCAGGCTCTGCATACACCATCAAGCAGCCTGCAGCCTCTCTCAGATCCCTCCTGGTCCCCATGCTGCTTGTGTCCTTTCTTCCATCTCTTCTTTTGGGGGGTGGTGCTGCCCCCCTGAAAAATGCCGCTGCCCCCCTGAAAAAATACCACCCTAGGCAAATGCCTTGTTTGCCTTGTGGTAAATATGCCCCTGGATAGGTGGATGTTCATCTGGAGTAGACAGGCCACATTTGCATTCAGATTGCTCTAGTTGATGCTTATATGTAGAGATGAGCGAATCGAACCTGGCGAAGTGGAATTCGTTTCGAATTTCAGGAAAAATTCGATTTACATCGAATCCGAAGTTTAGCAAACTTCGGGTGCACGAATCGAATTTTTCCCGATCAGCCGGCAAAAGTGTCACTGCAGAGAGCTCCGCTATTTCTGACAGTTCTGACAGTTCATTTACAGCGGTTGAAACATTGTATCTATTTGTTTCCATTTAGGATACAGATGTTTTTATTCGGAAATAAATAGATACAATGTTTCAACCGCTGTAAATGTGAAGGAACTGTCAGAGAACTGTCAGAAATAGCGGAGCTCTCTGCAGATACACTTTTTGCTGTACTGGAATACTTCTTTTCATTCTTCTTCTTCTTTTCATTCTTCTTCTTCTTCTTTTCGTTCTTCTTCTTCTTTTCATTCTTCTTTTCATTCTTCTTCTTCTTCTTCTTGTCATTCTTCTTCTTCTTCTTCTTTTCATTCTTCTTTTCATTCTTCTTCTTCTTCTTTTCATTCTTCTTCTTCTTCTTTTCATTCTTCTTTTCATTCTTCTTCTTCTTCTTTTCATTCTTCTTTTCATTCTTCTTCTTTTTCTTTTCATTCTTCTTTTCATTCTTCTTCTTTTTCTTTTCATTCTTCTTTTCATTCTTCTTCTCATTCTTCTTTTCATTCTTCTTCTCATTCTTCTTTTCATTCTTCTTCTCATTCTTCTTCTCATTCTTCTTTTCATTCTTCTTCTCATTCTTCTTTTCATTCTTCTTCTCATTCTTCTTCTCATTCTTCTTCTTCTTCTTTTCATTCTTCTTCTTCTTCTTCTTTTCATTCTTCTTTTCATTCTTCTTCTTCTTCTTTTCATTCTTCTTTTCATTCTTCTTCTTTTCATTCTTCTTCTTTTCATTCTTCTTTTCATTCTTCTTTTCATTCTTCTTCTTCTTTTCATTCTCCTTCTTTTCATTCTTCTTTTCATTCTTCTCATTCTTCTTTTAATTCTTCTTTTCATTCTTCTTTTCATTCTTCTTCTTCTTCTTTTCATTCTTCTTGTCATTCTTCTGCTTCTTCTTGTCATTCTTCTTCTTCTTCTTTTCATTCTTCTTTTCATTCTTCTTCTTCTTTTCATTCTTCTTCTTCTTTTCATTCTTCTTTTCATCCTTCTTCTCATCCTTCTTTTCATTCTTCTCATTCTTCTTTTCATTCTTCTTTTCATTCTTCTTTTCATTCTTCTTCTCATTCTTCTTCTCATTCTTCTTCTTCTTCTTTTCATTCTTCTTCTTTTCATTCTTCTTCTTTTCATTCTTCTTTTCATTCTTCTTCTTCTTCTTCTTCGTCGTGCCCCGTGACTGCCCAAATGAGTGAAGTGTGCGGTGATTCTAAGATCGACGGCACTCATCTGCATGTCATACTGACTGACAGTATTATTTCTCTTCCCCAGCAGACTCCAAGGGCATTTAAATTAAAGGTACAGTGTTCTGCACTAATATAAAGGCTCTCTGAAGCCTAGAAACCCTTTTAATAAGTTAAATTCGCGGCGAATAAATTCGCATCGAATCAAATTTCTCCCGCAAATTCGGCGAATCAGCCGAATCGAATTTTTGAATAATTCGCTTATCTCTACTTATATGTAATGTTATGCTTCCATGATGAAAAGAACTAAATCCAATAAATGCAAGGACAGTAAGGGCTAGAAGGAAAGAACTAAATGATGCTGGATGTCCTCTAGGCAGGAAATGAGGCAAATTGGATCAGACTTGATGTACTTTCTAATGCACACTGAGAGAGAAGCTCACAGTGTGCAGTAAAATAAGAAAAGGAAATTTCAGTACAGGAGAGGATCCTGTACAACTGTACAAGACTTAAAGGGTAACTTCACTTTTGTGAGAAAAAAAAATTAGCAACTAAATAAAAAAAACAACATAGTGTTTACAAGTTTGCAATTCATGTAATATTTTAATTGAATGTTATTAAAAATGACCTTTCATTTTCAATCTGCAGCGCTGCACTTTTCTGTAAAATGCAATGCAATATGGCTACCTGGAGGTGTTCTGTACACAAAGTGTGTACAAAACACCCCCTGGAAATGTAATTTCCTGCTTGGGTGATTGACGTGCTGATTTTCCAAGACGTCTGCACTAGTATACAAGTCAGATTGTTGGTATCCCCTGCAACAAAAATGTCATTTTTTTGGTAAAATACTCTCAAAGGAATACAGACCCTGAACCTTACCTCATTAGTGCCCTACAGGTGCAGCAGCTGATAATTAGTCATTCCCATTCAGATTCACTCTGCACATGGACACAGATAAACAAACATCTACTTCTTCAGGATAACAAAAATTAGGAATCTGCAACAAAGCAGGGAATGTTTTTTTAATGTTTTAGTTACTCTATTTTTCTTAGTCACTCTTTTTTTCTTAGTTACCTCTTGTAAAGTTGGAGCTGAGCTTAAAAGGATTCATTGATAAATGTGTTTGAAATGTAATATACACTTTCAAGAAATGATGTAGTATAAGCCTGATACTTGTGTGTGTGTGTATGTATATATATATATATATATACACACACATATATACACACACACATATATACACACACACATATATACACACACACATATATACATATATATATAATTTTTTTTTTCTGTGGTGTAAAAGTGAACTTTCTCATTAGGCCTTCTTTCACATTTGACAGTTTTCAAGGACAAAGAAAGACATAATATAACTAGCCCAACACAGCAGTATGTAAATGATCAGAGGAAGAGGAATTCAAAGGACTGGAGGAGAAAGGGTTTTAGAAGGAGAAAGTATTGTATGATCCGCTACCTTCCCACAATTTTGCTGCATTTTATTGAACTCTTCCTGGGATCTCAGCAGTCAGGACCCTGGAGCAGTATAATGTGTCTCTGTAATTCTTGTTTAATCAAGCTGCACCTGTGTCAGCTCTTCAGTTCCATTCTCTGCACGAGATAGGCTTAGCAGTATGTCACACAACAGAAATTACAGATCTAGTCTGCATTCATTTATTGAGCCTATTCTTCCTAAGTGAAAAAATGAAAGAAAAAGTAAACAAAAAATAATCACCTTCCCATGGCTGCCCAGATGGCAATTTTGGAAACTGGAATCGTTCATTTTTCCTTAGAATACTTCTGTTTTTGCCAACTACTATAGATGTTCAAAAATCCATGCATGTTTATTGTGAAAAAAAAAGTAAAACTTCCTGGCATTTATAAAGACTGTGCGCACATTAACAATTTGTCTCCCATCTGTGCAACAAAGGGTGCAACTTCATGCAATTGTCAGTAGATTGCATTTGTTGCAGAAATCTTAGAAATTATCTTGTCTGTGACACAAAATATACACGTGCAACCAATATGGAGATCTTATTTACCACCAATGATCCTATCACCAATATAGCAGTATTTCTTAGCGAAAGCCGTAGAGCCAGAATGTAAAAGTATTACACATCTGAATTTATTACTTTTTTATGGCCATAACATCAGAAAAGTGTTACAGGTGTGGTAAGCCATAAAAAAATCATAGGGTGTTGGTTTTTAATAATTTTTAAGGAGGATTTTTGGGTTTAATTGAACATAAGTTTGATCTGACTCTGGCCTGTTCAATGTTTAGTAAACATGCCAACAAACTGTTTAGATTTGGCCAGTTTACTTGCCCATCCCTCCAACTGACATCACCATTGGGGGACAGGATTATTATTATTATTATACAGTATTTATAAAGCGCCGATAGTTCGCTCAGCGCTGTACATTACAAAGGGGGACAGAACATGTGACAGAACAATAACAATACAATGCAAAACATGAGGAGATTGAGGGCATGTTCTTTCGAGTTTACAATCTAGGAGGGAGGGGATGGTGGCACAGGAGGAGATAGCTGTGGGGGATGGAGTGGTAGGAAGAGTGGAGGGGGTCAGCAAGTTAGCAGGGGGTGGGGTAGGCTTCCCTGAAGAGATGGGTTTTCAGGGTGCACCTAATGGAGAGGAGAGTAGGTGATAATCTGATGGGTTGGGGCAGGGAGTTCCAGAGGATGGGTGACACCCTGGAGAAGTCCTGGAGGTGGCCATGGGAGGAGGAGACCAGGGAACTAGAGAGAAGGAGGTCTTGTGAGGAGCGGAGTGTGCGTGCTGGGTGCTTATGTGCACATAATATCATTGTCCCAACATAGGAATTGGGTGCTTTGCAAGGTACCCTTCCAGTGTTGAGGACATGTGGCTTGGTTCAGGCTTGCTCCCCATCCATTTACTGGTCTACCCAGCTGGATGCCTGGATAAGGGTCTGGATATACATTTTGTAGTGGACTCCATGCATTTTTTTTAAAGAGATAGAATACATTGTAACCAATGTATACTATGCCTTTAAATATAAATAGTGTAGGGGCTGAGGCCCTCTCCCTGTTGATGTGGGCAAGGGCATCATCCTTGCATCCCCAAGAGAATGTGGGGTTATGTGAAGGGGACATTCTGGAATCTGGAAGCCTCATTTTAGAATATGAATGACTTTGGGGTACATAGATACCACGAAACAGTACTTTCTTAAAACAAATCCCTCAAATCCCAAAGATGTAATCGACCAAATATGGTGATCATTTAAGTTACCTGGGATTCCTTAGATGCTATGTTTACAAACAAAAACAGGGAGATTTAGTGGCAGTAGTTTTTAAAATTATCACTTTTAAAGTAGTACATTTTGCTGGTCCCCAACTTCATATGGCAGATTAGAGGATCCCCAAACATGTAATTTATAGGATTTTTTTTCATGGGTTTGCTGCTTCTCCTACTAACTGTGCATGATTTGCTCATTACTAATCATATCTCTGTACACACCAATTTATTTTGGCTGATCTGAATTTTGAATTGCTGAAACACCTTATTCCAGCAATTTTGCCTCAACAGACTACTATTAGATCCCAAACAACATTTTTAAGGATTTGAGGATGCCAAGCTGCTGAAGAGTAGCTGACACTGAGCACTATTGGTATAGAGCCAAATTAATAGTGACCAGTAAAGTATTAAAAATTAGCAAGGATGATGAAAATGTAGTCCAGAGTAAAAGAAGGATTTTATTATCCACTTGAAAGAAATTAAAACAATTGTTCATAGTCATATGTCCAATGTAAATGAAGGGAAAAGTGGGTGGTATATCCCAAATGTGTGAATGTGGTCAATAATATTGGCTTACTGCTGTGGAAACAGGTACATCTGGACTAGGGAGCAGGAGGCGGTGGAGAGGAATCCTGTGGGATGATCTGCTGGAAGATAGGCCACCAACTGTGAGAAGGTACCACTCACAGAACAGGATGCTGCCTTGGATGTCCCCGGAACTCACGCACCAGAAATGACATTGGCGTGCACCAGAAGTGACGTCAGTGAAGCACAGAAACTGGCAGATGGATGCTGATGGATGGAGTGCCTGGGGAAGACCAAAACAAGACCTGGTTGCTATGAGGACGTGTTTTGCACAGATACATGCATTGTCAAAGTCACCAGATGACCAGATCCAACCCAAAGGTGAGTGGGTGTAAACAAACACAAGTCTATTGTCACCAGCCTGTCCATAGGAATGCATGGACCTAAAGGGACCTAACTAATTGGAATAGATTGCCAAGTATGGGATGTGCATCTAAACAAACAAGAAAAAGGATTACCTTTGACATGTGCCATCAGATGTCTATGGTCATAAAACATTCTAACTTGTTTTAGCTACCCCAGAAGGTCTTGGAGGGTTCCTGACAAAGAAGTGAACGGTTAATTAACCAAAGCCTTTTTATATTTTATTTTATAATCAGGTTAATTTTTTTATCAGGTGTCACATTTTAGAGTGTAGAGAGGATTCTCATTATACATGACTTACAATGGATGATAGAGAGAGTTTGCTGGATGAGGGGAATGATGGAAGATACAAGGCATTCATTAGAGCTTACCTAAACGTTGGTGCCAAGCTATATGCTTTACATTGGCACACACAGTAGAAGAGAAACAATTAAAAATCCCATACACATGGAAAATATAGGATAACCTGTCATGTTAATGATCCCACTTAAAGGTTTACCCTCCAAAAGGGAGTTATTAAACCTGTGTACAACTTACATTATGGAATAATTTACTTTGCCACCTGTTTCTGAACAGAGCTGCTGAGGAGGGAAATTAAGATAAGTATATACTGAAGGGGAGGGCTAAGTAAAAAGAAACTTGTTGCCTTGAAAAGGGCAAGGCAACTGCTTAATTTAAGCAGTCTCTAAAAGGAACAGAACTCTAGAAGCTGTGCAGAGTGCCAGAGCAAGCTACCAGTATTGATATATAAAAATGCAGCGCTGTATAGTAGTAAACTAAAAGTAGAAAATCACACAAGGAATACAGTTGGTGCTCGTTGTTTTTCCAGTGCAAATGATAAAAAATGCGCACTAACCAGAACGTATAGATAATACGCAGATATATAATTATCCTGAAGATTCCCCTCTCTTTCTGGTCAGAGTGTAGATTAGGAACTGGAAAATGTAAGGATGAAGCGCCCTCGTGTGGTGAAGATGAGATCCAACAGGCCAGAAGTGTCCTTGCAGAGATGCATGAAATGTTCCCCCTCTCTGGAGCTGGTATAAGGATCACACTGAGGCTGTAAAGGTTGAAAGACTCCTCAAAGGAGACACAGGGAGAAACTCATAGTGTAGTATGTAAACCAATGCTTTATTCATCAAATAGGCGTGGGTAAAAGAATCACAATAGTGCCAGATGCATGTGATTGACTGACCCTTCCAAGATCAAAGATGGCCACCGGGCCTCCACGTGGCACTGGCGGCGTGATGTCACGACGTCCTGGGCTCCACCTGACGTGTTTCGTGCGCACGCACTTCTTCTGAGGTAGAGACAGGAGCGCCGTGACCGTAGCACCATCCTTATATATAGTAAATGGGACATGCGCACTCGATTGGCGCCATCTTTCCGGAGTCAAAACGGCTGTGATAACTCAGTGCGCATGTGCGGTGCCATTTTACCATGGGCATAATATGATATCTCATCACAACTAATGTGATGAAAAGAGTAACAGATCTCCAATCGTATATGGGGGTACAATTGATACTGATAGTCAGTAATGTGAAGCTAATCTCAGAGGTACTAATTAGGTCAATTAAATGTCAAAATAATAATGAAATATAATGATCAATAATATCAAAGAGAAAAATCATGCTATATGAAATAGAGAGGGGGAAAAAGATATCCATATGGTGCATTATATATCAAAGAAGGGTAAATGTGTATGATAAAAGGTAAGTATTAAGAATAATTTATGACAGATATCGATAATTATTCAATATAGTACCTGGGAGAGATCAAAATTAAATAGATAAAACTGCCGAATAAATAATAAGCAATCAAAAAGGGTTATAAAAAGAAGCCTCATGGTAAAAAGGCATTGTATAAAATTAGTGAAATTACATGCACAATAGATACGACACAATATATAATATAATAATAAAATAAATGGCTTAGCAGCTCAAATGTATACATAAAACGAGTATATATGATAAAAAATAGAATATACATAAGATGAAAATTACATAAAAATGTTATATAAAAAATAGATACTGTAGATATAAATGTCACTTGTGATTATTTATTTGTAATGTACATATATATACCAGGATATATGAAAGTAAAAAAATTTTTAAAGAAAAAATGGAGCTCAACTGTTGTCTATATAGCAATTGACATCAAGTTCGATGTTGAGTCCTGCTGGGTAAAAAGTATCTAATTCATAAATAAATTTTGTCTCTAATTGTGAGATGGCCCTGGTCTTAAAAGTTCCTCTCCAATGGGGAGTTACAGTGTCGATGCCAATAAATCTCAAACTAGTGGGGTCTCTATTATGACATCTCCTATAATGAAGGGACAAAGAGTGTTCTTTATATCCTCTTTTGATATTATTAAAATGTTCCCGGAGGCGGTCCCTGAGCCTCCTAATTGTTCTTCCCACATATTGTTTGGAACAGGGGCACTCCAGCAAGTACACCACATATCTACTATTACAGCAGATAAATTTATCGATTTTATAAGATCTGCTGGTTTGATTAGAAATAAAAGTGTCAGCTTTCTTTTCCTCATACCCATTACATTTACAGGCAATACATCTATTGCAAGGATAGAAACCAGTATAATTAAAAAGAGTCGGGGATGGGGTTGGTGTGGTGACAACATTGGGAGCTATTTTATCCCTTAAGGTGGCAGACTTCTGAAAAATGACTTCAGGTTTATCTGGGAGTATTCTTGCTAAAGTGGAGTCAGCTTTTAGGATACCCCAATTCTTATTGATAATGTGCCTAATAGATCTATGTTGGACCGAAAAAGTGGTAATAAAGGGACAGACCAAATTGTTAGGTGGCTTAGCTTGAGTCTCCAACAAATCATCTCTATTCATATTTGCTACAGATTCCAGGGTGTCAGTTAAGACCTCTTGATTATAGCCTTTCTCTAGGAATCTTTCTTTCAGTATATTGGCCTGTGAATAATAAGTGTTAACTTCCGTACAATTCCTCCTAAGCCTGAGGAATTGTCCCCTATGAATGCTTGAGAGCCAACTGGAGTGGTGGCAGCTCTCTAGGGGGATATAACTATTACGGTCTGTAACTTTAAAAAAAGATTTAGTAATAATGCGTCCATTCAGGTTCATTAAAGTAAGATCTAAAAAGTCGATCTCGGTAGTACTGTAGTTAAAAGATAATTTAATATTATTAGTATTATTGTTAAGTGTTTTAAAAAAATTTAAAAGCGACTGTTCAGTACCGTTCCAAAAAAGGAGGACATCATCAATATATCGTCTATAAAAGGCTAATTCAGGCCATTCCATGGCATAGATGTTGTCCTCCTCCCAGTAAGACATAAAGAGGTTTGCCAAGCTGGGGGCAAATTTTGCCCCCATGGCAACTCCTCTGACCTGTAAGTAGTAATTATTATCAAACCACACATAGTTGTTAGTCATGGCAAAATTTAAAAGTTCCAATATAAAATTAATATGTGGTGTAGTTAAAGTACTCTCATTTGTTAAGTAGTTTTTAGCTGCTATCATGCCGTCAGTATGATTGATATTGCTGTAAAGTGCCTCTACATCTTCTGTTACCAGATACGTAGATGAGGAGGTGGCAATATCTTTAATGGAATTAAGAACATTTTTGGTGTCCTTCAAATATGATGGTGTTTGTGATACAAGTGGCTGAAGGTAATGATCGATGTAAGCCCCTATTCTGGAACATAATGAATTAATGCCACTAACAATTGGCCTACCAGGAGGCTGCTCCGAATTTTTATGTATTTTGGGCAGAATGTACAGAACCGGTAGCCGGGGAGCTTTAGGGCACAAAAACTCTTTTTCTTTTTTATTCACAATTTGTTGATCATACCTGGTTTTAATGATAGTTTTGAGAGTACATTTGTACTCAGACAAAGGATTTTTATGTAGTGGTTGATACGTGGATGTGTCCTTAAGAATGTTATACACTTTTGTCATATAGTCACTTTTGTTTAAGACCACCACCCCTCCACCCTTGTCGGCTGGTCTCACTACTAAGTCCTTTTTCTCCAAAAGGGACTTCATGGCTGCTTCTAAATCTGGATCTCTATAAACTTTCCTAATGGGAAGATTTTTCAAGTCTTTGAAAACTTGATCTTTGAATAGACCCACTGCGGAATTACTCTGTGGGGGAGGATTGAAGGCGGATGCATTAGAGAGGGAGGTGTAATGTTCTGTAGAACTTTTGCTAATGGGATTGTTGAGGAAATATCTTTTTATAGACAATTTCCTGGCGAATTTTTGAACATCGATAAAAGCTTGGAACTTATTCATTGGTTTAGCTGAAGCAAATTTCAATCCCTTATCCAGAAGTTTCAATTCGTTAACAATGAGAGTAGTAGTACTAAGATTAAAAATCCCTTTCCCTATTATACCCTCCTTCGTTTTGTGGGGTCTGGTAATTCTCCTCCCTCCCCTCTTGCCTCTATATTGTCGCTTCTTTTCCGCACCCGGCCTTTCTCTAAAAAATTATTTTTATTGTTAGAACGGGCATCAGGAGTTCTAGGGGTGGGAGGTGTATAATAATCATCATATGGGGGCCTCCAATGAGAAGGATATTCTTGGGTGTAATAATCTCTGTAACAATTCTGTTGAGAAGAATTATGAGAATTATGATGATAAATTCTCGGAGTGTGTGGAGAATGTGCCTGAGAATGGGTGGGACCAGGTCTATATTTAGTGTTCTGATGGTACGGTTTGTGCATACCTGAATTGTGATGAGTATTAGTATTCCCTGTGGTCTCCTTGCAGCTGATCTTGACCCCATTATTGACTTACCATGTCTCATTCGGTACTGTGTCTTTGTGTGAAGCTTTGCTTCCACATGTCAGAGCACCCAGAAAGGAGAAGAGGGAGCTTTACGCTAGTGACAATATCACATCTCACCTAAAATCTCCTGAGAATAGAATTCAGAGGCAGCAGTGCCTTAGATTTCACAATGAAAACATTAATCTATGAGCCTATATGCACAGTGCCTTGGACCTCTACATACTAGAATGAGCACTTCTATTTTTCAGGAGCACATCCAGACCAAAAATAGATTTTTCTGAGCGGGGCAGACTGACAACTCATGGGGCCCCGGGCAATAGGGTATCATGGGGCCCCTGTGTCCTTGCGCAAACTCAAAAAAGCCTATGAAAAGGGTACCAGGGGCATTTCATGGGGCCCCCTACTGACCCTGGGCCCTCGGGCAGTGCCTGAGTTTCCAAATGGTCAGTCCGCCCCTGTTTTTGAGTAATGCTTAAGTGTGATTAACATTTTTAAATGTTCCTTATGACACAGCAGATCTTCACTCTTTGAATTCTGTACCACTTTAAATCATGCTCCTGCCTGAGAAAGCCCAAGAAGTTATTTGTTAGAGTGACATTTACATGAATGTAACAATCTCATACACTGCTCCAGAGGGCCTAATTTAGACATCAAGCTGCCCAAGGCCCACCTGAAAGATGAAACCCTTTTTTTACAAGCTCTGCCTCTAGTACAATGTATGTAGTTTAGTAAAAACTGTTGTTTGAATAAACTATTACAGGCAGCCTTAGGTCTGCTTTATATGCAGAGCTAATTTTCAACTGTACAGACCACCATACAAAGGAAAAGAGATATGGAATCACTTTTTAAAGCTATGAGGAACCATCTGGCTCCTCTTAGCATCTCCCTTGCAGTTCTCTTCCTAAAAACTAAAACAAAATGTGGAAAAGTTAACATAATTAGTACATTTTTAAAGATAATTCTGTCCCCTCTAACCCTACAGCCCCAGTCACTGGTTAAAAAATGGCATTGTGGTAAATGAAGCCCTGTTACCCTGCAAAA
This sequence comes from Staurois parvus, assembly GCF_062004578.1. Taxonomy (NCBI): domain Eukaryota; kingdom Metazoa; phylum Chordata; class Amphibia; order Anura; family Ranidae; genus Staurois; species Staurois parvus. Next base: position 15,332,409 of record NW_028318157.1, read on the forward strand.
ATAGATTATTATTTTTATTATTATTATTATACAGGATTTATATAGCACCAACAGTTTGCGCAGCGCTTTACAATATAAGGGAGACAGTACAATTACAATACTTTCAGTACAGAAGGAATGTGAGGGCCCTGCTCGTGGAGCTTACAATCTAAAGGAAGGGGGAGGTGATAGCTGCAGGGGATGATCTGGTGGAGGTGATTCAAGTACAGTTCTTAGGTGGAGGTGGGGTAGGCTTCCCTGAAGAAGTGAGTTTTCAAAGATCGCCTAAAGGCAGACAGGGTGGGGGCTGACCGGACATGCTGTGGTAGGGAGTTCCAGAGGATGGGAGAGGCTGTGGAGATGCCCTGGAGGCGAGCATGGGAGGAGGTGATGAAGGAGCTACAGAGGAGGATATCATGGGAGGAGCATAGTGGGCAATTTGGGCGGTATCTGTGGATGAGGTTGGCGATGTAGCTAGGGGCAGTGTTATGGATGGCTTTGTAAGCTGTGGTTAGTATTTTGAATTTTATACGTTGGGTTAGTGGAAGCCAGTGCAGGGATTGGCAGAGAGGGGCAGCAGTTGCTGATCGGTTGGTAAGTTGTACGAGTCTAGCAGCAGCATTCATAATAGACTGAAGGGGGGATAGCCTGTGTAACGGTAGACCAGTGGGGAGGGAGTTGCAGTAATCGAGGTGGGATATAACCAAGGCGTGGATAAGTTGTTTTGTGGTGTCATTGGTCAGGGAGGGGCGGATTTTTGAAATGTTCTGGAGGTTGAGGCGGCAGGATTTAGCCAGTGAGTGGATGTGGGACCCAAAGGAGAGGTCAGAGTCTAGGATTACGCCTAGCACCCTGGCATGAGGGGTAGGACCGATGGTTGTGCTGTTGATCTTAATGGTAAAGTCATGAGTGGGGGACTGGGGAGGAGGAAATATTACAAGCTCGGTTTTTGAAAGATTGAGTTTAAGGTAGTGATGTGACATCCATTCTGATATGTCACTTATTAGATTTGAGATACGTGAGGAGATTAAGGGGGTGAGCTGGGGAATGGAGAGATAGATCTGGAAGGTTATCAGTTGGCCCAGCGAGGAGGTATAGAGAGAGAAAAGAAGGGGCCCAAGAACAGAATTTTGGGGTACCCCAACAGAAAGAGGAAGAGGAGCGGAGGAGGAGGAGTTGTATGTGACACTGAAAGTGTGCTGAGAAAGGTAATAGGAGAACCAGGAGAGAGCAGAGTCACGGAGGCCGATGGAGTGGAGTTTACGGAGGAGAAGCGGGTAGTCCACTGTGTCGAAGGCAGCGGAAAGGTTTTAGCAGTTAGTAGGTCATTAGTGAGTTTTAGTAGGGCAGTTTCTGTGGAATGTTGTGGGCGGAAGCCAGACTGCCGGGGGATCAAGAAGGTGGTTGTCAGTGAGGTAGCAGTTTATACGGTTGTGAACAAGGTGCTCGAGAAGCTTGGAGGCAAACGGAAGCAGGGAGATTGGTCTTAAATTATTCAAACAGGTGGGGTCCAGCGAGGGTATTTTGAGGATGGGAGTTACCAGTGCATGTTTGAGTGGGGAGGGAAAGGTGCCCATGGAGAGTGAGAGGTTGAAAACATGGGTTAGAGAGTTTAGGATAGAGCAGGAAGGAGGGGACAGGATCCAGGGGACATGTGGTGAAGTTGGCCTTGGAAAGGAGTTCGGTAACTTCCTTGGTGGTAACAGGGTCGAAGGAGGAGAGTGTTGAGCAGGGGCGGACTGACCATTTGGAAACTCGGGCACTGCCCGAGGGCCTGGGGTCAGTAGGGGGCCCCCATGAGATGCCCCTGGTACCTTTTTTCATAGGTTTTTTTGAGTTTGGGCAAGGACACAGGGGCCCCATGATCCCCTATTGCCCAGGGGCCCCATGAGTTGTCAGTCTGCCCCTGGTGTTGAGTTTGGTGTTGGGCCTGGTATGTTGGTTAGAGGAGGAAGCTTAACACTGGAGATCTCATCACGAATTGTGTCAATCTTCTTCTTTAAGTATCTGGCAATCTCCTGACAGTAAGTAAGTTGGTGGGTGGAGGAAGTGGGGGGTGGAGTAAGGAATTAAGGGTAGAGAAGAGTTGACAAGGATTGGATGAGAAGTTCTTGATGAGAGTGTTATAGTAGGTTTGCTTAGCAGCGTGGAGGCTGGAGTTGTATTTGAGAAGAGCGGATTTGTAGAAGGTAAAGTCTTTCGGGGATTTAGTTTTACACCATGCTTGCTCAAGAGTGCGGCTTTGTCTCTTGAGACTTCTGGTGTCATCTGTTTGCCAGGGTTGTGACAGGCGAGGCCTGGTTCTACGTGTAGAAAGAGGAGCAAGAGCGTCCAGGGAGGATGATAGATAGTTGTTGTAGGCAGATGTGGCCAGCTCTGGGCAGGACAGGGGTGCAATTTCATCATAGAGGCTCTCAGTAGTGGAGTGGAGAAGGTCAGGGCTGAGGTAATGGAGAATTCTACAGCTAATAGTTTGCTGATTGGAGGCATGGGAGGTAGGAGGCAGGGAGAGTGTGAAGCTGATAAATTTGTGATCAGAGAGAGGAAAAGCATTGTTAGAGAGGTTAGAGGGAGTGCATAGGTGGGTGAATACAAGGTCAGGGGTGTTGCCATTGGAGTGGGTGGTGGATTGTGACCATTGTGTTAGGTTAAAAGAGGAAGTTAGCTTGAGTAGTTGAGAGGTGGCAGGGGTGCGAACATTGACTGGGATGTTAAAGTCACCGAGGATGATGGCAGGCACCTCAGAGGAGAGAAAGCATGGTAGCCATGCTGAAAAGTCATCGAGAAAGCGTGAAACTGGGTCCAGGGTCTGGTAGATGACTGTGATCCTCAGACAAACAGGAGAAAAGAGAAAAATAGACAAATACAGTACACTTCAAAAGAGCGGGGGGACAGAGACGGAGGGACAGAAAGAACCTGGAACATGCTTTGTAGGGAAAGAAGGCGTCTGACTCCGCCCCCTTTTCATCCACTGGGTCTGGGCGATTGAGTCCAGAGGAGGCTGCCATGAGAGAGTGCAGCTGAGGAGACAGAGTCTGAATCCTGGAGACAGGTTTCAGTAATAGCAAGAAGGTTGAGGGAGTGGGAGAGGAAGAGGTCATTGATAGTAGAAAGTTTATTAGAGGTTGAGCGTGCAATCCAGAGGGCACATAGGAGGGAGGGGTTGGTGCGTGGAAGCAGGGGAATTGAGATGAGAGAGGGAGGGTTGCGGCTGCGGCCAGAGAGGGGAGGCTGCTGCTTCTGTGGGTTGGAGTTTGATGGTGGAGGGACAGGGTTTGGGGCAATGTCTCCAGAAGTTAGTAGTAATAGGATGGGTGAGGGAGGTGAGGTGGGAGCGAGATTTATATGAGGGCAGATGCCACAGTGCTTTTGTAGTGGTGACATTATGTGGACCAAGAGAGAGCAGGAGATACGTGCAGTGATATTGAGAGGGCAGAAGTGAGGGTGATATGTACAAGTTGTGTGGTGGGGAAGAGGGGTAAACAAGAGAGAGTTTGAGAAGAGAGGGCATTATAGCAACAAAGAGAGTTAGCAAGAGCATGCTGGAGAGAGGAGAAATAACAAATGAAGGAAGACGGAAAGAGGTAAGAGAGGGAAGAGCACATGCCATCTACTTGAGGTGAAGCACTAATGTTTGTACTTGCCTTAGTTAAAGTGCCGTGTTGAAAGTGCCAGGTACTTAGCGCCGTAATGCGTACTTTGCGCAAGGAATGCCAAACTGACCCTCGCACAACCTCATGCAGTATTGGTATATGCAGACAACAGGCAGAAAGCATGTATAGAATTGGTTGTAGATTAACAGGTTCCCGCCCGGCCTATAGCCAGATGGCGGCCTGTAAAACCCCTCGTCCCTCCGAGTGGACGTCATATGGCGTCCTTTCGGGCATGCGCAGTTTGCATGCCCGCAGAGCCACGCAGCAGCGCGATCTGTCACCGGCCGTGTACCTTGGACATGGCCAATGACAGATCTGAGTACCGGCCCTGTTGCCAGTACCATGTGACCTGCTGTGACCAATCACAGCAGGTCACATGACCGTTGTATACAATGGATGGCTTCATTCATGCCATCCATTGTATACAAGTGTGTCTAGCTGTGAATGGTCACAGCGATCACATGCACAAGCTGGGCCAATCACAGCCCAACTGTGTCATGTGATTAGCCGTGGCCAAATCACAGCTAAGCACAAAAAAAAAAAAAACCCTGAATGAATCGATGCCATTCAGGTAAATGCTTGCTTATAGCAAAGTAATTCTTTGCTATAAGCAAATTGTGTACAAAAAAAAAAAATACTGATCACTTCCCTAAAGTAGTACAATGTTACTATGGTAACATTGTACTACTTTGGTCATAGTGAAATGTGAAAAAATAATCTTAAAAAAAAGAAAAAAAATTAATAAATATTAAAAATAATTAGAAAAAATTTAAAAAAATGTATCAAATATATCATTTTTTTTTCATACTGTCACCAGTCAGTGCCCCTGATCACCGCTATGCCAGTTATATGATGACACTGTACTGCACTGGTGACAGTATGTAAAAAAAAATAGTGAAAATAATTTTTTTAATTTTTCTATTTTCCGAAAAATTAAGACAAAAAAAGTACAACCTCAAAAAACTCGCCATGCCTCTTATGAAGTATGTCGGACTGCCTACTTTGCAAAAAGGGGTCATTTGGGGGATATCTGTACTGTTCTGACATTCTTGGACCTCAAGAAATTAGATTGGCTGTCAGTACTTCAGAATTGATCAATATTCAGATCTATCCCATAGTTTGTGAACTCTATAACTTTCCTACAAACTAAATAATACATCCTAATTTGGGTTATTTTCACCAAAGACATGGAGCAGAATACATCTTGGCCTAAATTTATGAAGAACAATTATTTATTTGCAAACTTTTATAACATAAACAAAGAAAAACCCAGTGTTGATTAAATACTACCAAAAGAAAGCTCTAGTTGTGTGAAGAAAATGATAACATTTTAGTTTGGGTACAGTGTTGTATGACCATGCAATTGTCATTCAAAGTGTGAGAGCGCTGAAACCTGAAAAATGGCCTGGGCAGGAAGGGGGTAAAAGTGCCCTGTATGGAAGTGGTTAAACAAGAAGTACTTTTTTGTGACTGTACAAAACAAGCATAATATCTACCATTTCATACCCTTCCTATTTGCATTTTATTAATTAATATGCCCTCCAACCACAGATAGAACTCAGTAGACAATAATGATTTATAAATAATCCAGATTCTTTTGTAGTGGATTATGAAGAGCGAAGAACATAATAACATTTTAGCTATATATATCTCTATAATATTTAATATGGTACTGTCTTCCTCTAGACTGCATATGTTATTCTGTAAAGCATGTTTTTCATGCAATACTATGTTTGGGATTATGTGTTAAAGGTTACAGGATTCCATTGCTGACCTGATTTAGTTCTAAGGCTATAACTAATCAGTGCCAGCTGTGAGCATTTAAATGTATGTGTAAAGAAGGCTTAGGTTTATTGATATTTGCTTAAACTCAGGTTTTATTCATGGCTTAAAATGAATAAATATGTCAATACAAAAATATGTGTTTCAATTGACAACTTATTTTTAAAGTTGCAAGCTTCAGGCCTATCATCCTTATCCTTCATCCTCTAGTTGGTGAGTCATTGACCTAAAACAATCATGTGCACATAAGGTGTTCTGAAACCTAAACACACATTTTCTTTAAATCTGTGATTAGTCAAGTACTGAGAATGGGTGTGGGCAACCACCCTGAAGCTTATAGCTTCAAAAGTAAGTCAGCAACAGAACTTTCCAAATTTCTATCCTCATGGATCCTTTTAAAATACACCTTTTATGAAAAAAACACACAGATAATGTTGGCAATAGAAATGAACTATAAATTTGTAGTGCTCTGGTATCTGGTTCTGACCAATCTATCCCCCTGTTTGTTTCCATGGATGTGGAGAAAGGGGCACTCATGCCCGTATTTGTTGGACATGTTCGATCATGCAGCAATTTTGGGCTGAGGTTTTCAAGCTGGTATTTACTTTAATAAAACTACCCGCCACCTAACCTGGCATTTGCTTTGCTTAACCATTGTGCTCATGACTTAACTAGGGCCCAGTTGAAACTTGTTATACAAGTTTTGACAGCATCAAAACAAATAATAGCAAGGGCCTGGAAGGCCTACTTTGTATCTTGGAGACCAAGAATATAATCACACAGGCTATGACACTGGATAAGATCCCTAAACGCCTCATAGTCTGGCAGCCTTGGGTTGAACACTTCCTCCCACCAGGCTTTGGCTCCTCACTTCTAGAGCTGTAATTTGATCGGCCCTAATCTAGTGAGACAGTTAACCCCTGGAATCACTGGGAGCTGCCAGCCTATCTTCCCTCCTTCTCTTCTACCTTCCCCTTCTTTCCTCTCTTCTTTTTCCCTCTTTCTGTTACAGTCTTAGTAGCTTGTCACTGGGGTTTTCATTATATTTTTTGCCTCATCTTCCTCTGATGGAATGTTAGCATTGCACTCCTTCATGTATGTGAATATGTTACAAAGCTTTTGGGGGGCTTATTGCGCCTCTTATTCACCTCTGTTATAACTATCGGATTGTTCTTTTTACTTTTGTACTTTTACAGTCTTTGGTGTAATTTAATACTTATTATATTGGCAATGTATGGATATCCCATTCTTTTTTTGTAATCTTGAATTTATTGTGATTTTGCATGTTTTACATTCTCTCACAAATAAAAATATTGAGCAAAAATTGCAAAGGTGGCTAATGTTGAACTCTCCCTTTTCTCTGGCTAACATGCTGATGTTTAGCTATAATTATTATTATTATTATTACATCGAGTTTATATAGCGCCAAAGGGTTTGCTCAGCGCTGTACAATAGGGGGGACAATACATGGCACAGTACAACAAAAACAGACAGCGTACGAGGGGTAAGAGGGCCCTACTCTTTCAAGCTTACAATCTAGGAGGGAGGGGTCAGTGGAACAATAGGAAGTGGCTGAGGGGAATGAAGTGGCTGAGGGGGATGAAGTGGTGGGAGGAATGAGGGAGGATGGCCGTTAGGTGAGGGTGGGGTAGGCTTCCCTGAAGAGATGGGTTTTGAGGGAGCGCCTGAATGTGGGGAGGGAAGGCGACAGTCGGATGGATTGGGGCAGTGAGTTCCAGAGGATAGGGGAGGACCTGGAGAAGTCCTGCAGTCGTGCATGGGAGGAGGAGACCAGGGAGCAGGATAGAAGGAGGTCCTGTGAGGAGCGAAGGGTATGGGTAGGGTGGTACTTGGGGATCAGGTTGGTGAGGTAGTCAGGGGCAGTGTTATGAATGGCTTTGTAGGTCAGGAGTAGAAGTTTAAATTTGATGCGTTGGGCAATCGGGAGCCAGTGGAGGGAGAGGCAGAGGGGGGTGGCAGAGGTGGAGCGGGTGGTGAGGTGGATGAGTCTGGCCGCTGAGTTCAGGATGGTCTGGAGTGGGGAGAGCCTGCACTTGGGTAGGCCAGTAAGAAGAGAGTTGCAATAGTCAAGGCGTAAGATGATGAGGGAGTGTACAAGAAGTTTGGTGGTGTCTGGGGTGAGGAAGGCACGTATCTTGGCAATATTGCGGAGATGGAGCCTGCAGGTGTTTGCAAGTGATTTGACATGAGGGAGGAAGGAGAGGTTCGAGTCAAGAATGACGCCAAGGACTTTGGCTTGAGGGGCGGGAATGATAGTGGTGTTGGTGATGGATAGGGGGGGGGGGGGTGGGCAGGGGGAAAGACGAAGAGTTCGGTTTTGGAGAGGTTAAGCTTGAGGAAATGGAGCGACATCCAGTCTGAGATGTCGTTTAGGAGGTGAGTGATGCGGGCGGAGATAGTGGGGGTGAGGAGAGGGGTGGAGAGGTAGATTTGGGTGTCGTCAGCATAGAGGTGATAATTGAAGCCATGGGAGTGTATGAGTGTGCCCAGGGAGGAGGTGTAGATGGAGAAGAGAAGGGGTCCAGGGACAGAGCCTTGGGGGACCCCAACAGAGAGGGGGAGGGAGGAGGAGGTGGTACCATTGTAGGTGACGCTGAAGGAGCATCGGGATAGGTAGGATGAGAACCAGGAGAGAGCGGTATCTCTGATTCTTTCTGAGTGACCAGGAACAGGAGAAGAGATTAGGAATTCTGACTTTCACCTATTGCATGCTTATTCTGGGTATGTAAATCAAGTATTGCAGCCAGACAGAGCCAAGCAAATAGCATTTTCAGAAACAGGCCAGTAATAGAAACTCTGTATCTGTGCAATGACAGGTGTACTTTAAAAATAACTGCACAATAATTTAGTTCAGTAGTTTTCTTTTTATATTATATTTCATATTTTTAATTCATTTTTGAACTATAACCCAGTGAATATACTAACAATGTACTATATCTTTATAGATGACTATACAACGTACATAGAGTAAACACATTTTTTTACATGCTGTGCATAGAGTCTTATGTTGATAATCCAGACACCTAAAAAGAAAAACAAGAAGCCTGATAAAGGTAAGTTAAAATACAATTTCCCAATTTTGTTTGTATGCATCAAGCACCTTTGAGCTAATATCCTCCATTCTGTAATACAGAGATCTTGCATGCTAACTGTTGAGTGATAACATGTTTTCCTTCTTCCTACAGAAAGCCATCAATTACCTGGTTTCTACCAAAATAGATTGTGCTACTTTGTGATTCCATCTAAGTATTGGGGTGGAAATTCTGAATGATATATACCTGGGTCCAAAGGAATTTGTAATGTCTCGCAGATGGCTTTGGCCATGAGACAATGCCACTGAAAGAAAATGTGTTCCTTATCACATTTTTAAAACATTGTTTAGATGAATATCCAGGTGTCCTATAGTTCCCCACTCACATAAGTGGTCACATTCAGAATTTGAAATGTGTTCTTTGTCAAGACAATACCAGAAGAACTCTTTTATGAAAACTTTGTAGACCCTTTGCACATGCAGGGGGAAAAAAAGGGTTAATTTACCCCTCCCCCAGGGAACATATATTCACCCTTTTTTTTTTTTACACTAAAAGCTGTGTTAGCCTAAAATGTACTTGTCATAGTTTAATTTATTTTAGGATATGAAATCCCCCATGTGGCAGTGCTGGATCAATTGCATGTTTTAAAGGGTAAATCTGGCCAGGTTTGATTTGTCAATGGTTTGGACAAAATTCAGAAAACCCGCACTTAGAGGCAAATGTCACTGAAGCCCATTGAGGTTGAATCTTGTTGGAAAATATTGGTTGTTTGCAGGGCTAATAGGCAAACTACTGACAAAAGGCATGGTCAGCTGGGCACTGACATGCGTGACATGTACCAGTGTAAAAAAAAAAAAACATACAACAGGGAGAGGATCTTCTCATGTGGTTTCAAGGGCAACATTGAAAATACACAGGGGTTGATTTACTAAAGGGGATTGATTAACACAACTGGAGAGTGTGAAATCTAGTACAGCTCTGCATGGTAGCCAATCAGCTTCTAATTTCAGCTTGTTCAATTAAGCTTTGACAAAAAAGAAAACCCTGGAAGATGATTGGCTTCTATTCAGAGCTACACCAGATTTTGCACTCTCCAGTTTTAGTAAATCAACCCAAAGATCCTTTTTATAACATGCTTGGGGATGCTTTGAAGTGTATTTCAAGCTTTTCAGCCAAATTTGAGAAAACCCTACCATATATCTATTCCAATTCATACAGCATACAAAAAGAAAATCTTACCTTTTAGATGTTTCTCAGGAGAAGGCCTAATGGTTGACTTCAAGGATTTAAAGGAGTGAGTCTGTCCTATAGACAGGCTGAGTGTCTTATTATTAACCTAAAGTGCAAGAAGCCAAGCTTCTAAACTTTTAACCCCTTTTTAGGACAGACATTGTTTAACTCTAGTTTGCAAGTAGATAATTAAGATCTACCTGCACAATACAGACAGGGTTAAGGATGACAAACACAGCTGCCCAACCCCTTTATAAACAAAGAGAACAAGTAGGATTTTACAAAGCTGGAATTTCCAGCAGAGAACATCTAAAAGAGATAACTGCAATTTATGCTTTGTGAATGAGAACATGTAACAAATATAACACAATTGTTTTTCCAGTAGAAAGGGGAAATACAATTGAATGTCCCTTGTAAACAGGCCTGCTTAGCTGAAGTGCATCCCTCCCAATGATTTAGCACACTCAAGAGGGACAAGTGCAGTATCCAGCCCCACATCTGGCAGCCTGTCAAAGTCTGCAATAGGCTGTAGCTGGATGGGGCTTAATGCCCTACTGAGCAGCAAGAGTTGTATCTGATGGCCTACCTATTGTTAATGGGGACTTCCAGTATCTGATAAGTTCCCTATTCCTCCACCCCCTCCCCCACAACCACCAGCCAGGATTGTGGGAAAGAGGCCCTGGTCCTCATCAACATGAGGACAAGCTGCTTTACCAAGTGAGTCCCCCCACCAAGCTACCCCCTCCCCCCATGTTGAGGGCATGTGGCCTGATATGGTGCATCATTGGGGTGTACATCTTCCCCCTTTCCTGGCCAGTCAGGTGTCAATCTTGAATATGGGTCTGGTATGGATTTTTTGGGGGGACCAGGCTCCATACTTGATTATGGGTCTGGTATGGATTTTTTGGGGAGACCCTACTTTTTTCCTTATTCTTACATGGGATTCCCCCTTCAAATCCATACCAGACTTGAAAGGCCTTGTAAAAATTGTAAGAACAGATCTCAGAGGACAGAGCCTCGGCCAGAGAGATGAGATCTGTCTAAATGGGGTGGAGCATGAGAGTTATTGCAGTACCATCCAAGAAGCAATAGTTGCTGAACAGAGGAGCATATGAGATACCTGTCTGTCCCTGGGTGGAGGAAGTAACCTTAAGGATCCAGGTTTAAGGTGATCCTAAAAGCGTGTTGGCCCCTAGGGTCAATGTGTGGAGGTGAGCAGGCATTTCTGCTGTTTGAGGATATTTTTGACATCTGCTCCAAGATGTGCAATTGATACCTACATTTGTGGTGCCATTAAGAAATAATGTCACCCCAAGTGTGCCGCACCTTTCAATGCATTTTTCTCATGTTTTGGAAAACAGGCAAAAATGTGTGTTTCTGTGTGTGTTTCCTCTATGCTCAGATGTGAACAGGGCCTTGGAGGGGGCAATTAAAATGACTTAAGCCTGCCCCCTCACTATAAAATGAGTGTGTGTGTGTGGGGGGGGGGGGGGAGAGCAGCCATAGTGTCCTTGATTTTGAAGCTGTTGTAGAGAAAGCATAGGGAAAGATAGCATACTAATTCAGCTATTGTCCAGCAACAGTATTTACTTCCTCTACTGGGATGCTGGCCCATAGGTAACACAATCATGTAATATCTAGTACAATGCACTATTTTGTTTGCAAATATCACTCAGAGATCAGCCCTATGCTGCAGATTTTATATACTGTGACATATCATATTCCTATGGAGACCCAGCACTTCACTGTTTTGCATAAAACTAAGCTAAGTATATCACTCAATCAACATTGACTACTTTTAATCTTTATGCTGCTAGCATTAGTAAATACATAGGAAAGTTTATCACATCTACTTGTTTTAAACCTTTTTTTACATTTCTTCAGTTACTTCTTGGTATCCAGGCCTAGACAAATGATGACACATATCCCAGGAGACTTCAGGAGAGGAGAAGGGGTTTGATCAGTTAAGCACTCCCGCCTGCCTGCCTGCCTGCATGCCTGAGCTAAAGGCAGTTGGATTCCAGGAAGTAAATGCTACATGAATCATTTGCTCTTACTTAAAATGGCCATGGTAGAAATCCTAGGGGTGCTTTACAGAGTGATTTCTCAGCAAAATAAAGCACAGTGACATAGATGGATGAGTATGTTTGTGCTGAATATTAAAAATGAATTAAATAGCGATTTTTGGTTCATAGTGCTCAGGTGCAGTGTAGTTCTGCTTTAAGAGAGGACCTCCCCTTTAGGTCTACAAAGACTCTTTACTGAGTCACCTAAAAGCAAGAAGAAGTACACACTTTTTAATTAAGACTAATTTGATGGTTCAAGTACAATCATACTGTATGTTAAGATTTTTATTTATTATAAAAAAGTAATGTATTAGAGATTTATAGACTGCTGATTTCATTTGACATGTTAAGGTAAACTCACCAAATTTTATCTTAGCAGGAAATTCATAATTCACACAATCACACACTAATTAATTATTTGCTAGTCCCTTATTTCAAAGCAGAATAGACCTGCCAAAACATTCTTCTAGGACTCCACAAGTACAGCAGTTGAAGTAAAATAATAGCTTACAGTTTTGTCAGGCAGGTCTCTCCCAGTTGTGCTTGATCATTAAATCACAATTTAGATAAAAGTATTTTTACTAGAGCTCAGAAAATCATAAATGTATCACCATAATACTTCAGTCAGCTAAAATTCTCCTGCTGTTATTGACACATGACATTTTGCTGTATTTCGGGCCAATCTATCAATTTATTATAGCAAAAAAAATAAAAAATGGCATTTACACGCTATGTCAAACTCACAATAAATGATCCTTTTATTTATTTTCATTACACAGCACTTCAACCAGGGATTAAAGAGGGAATCTCTCAAAACACAAAAGCTTACTTTTGTTGGAATAATTTGCAGTTTTCCTGCTGTCACAATTTTGATGTATGTCTGATGTCTTTCTCTTTATTATCAAAGCAGGTTGTGTGAAATGGCAAAAGCGATTTATGTTGAATGCAAACTACGGCAATGAGTCTTTAAACGAGAATATGGCTTTGTTTTTTTTGGCAAATCATACTTACCTAGGTGGATGCAGCATCAGTCCGATGCTGCATCTGTCCCCTGCTGGCTCTAAAAGTGAGAACTCAGCGAACATGTGACCGCTGATCACTGAGTTCTCACAGCTGACTGTCAGTCACCGCTGTCTGCGCTTCCACATGGAAGAAAAATATATTTGAAATATATTTGAAAAATATTCTTCCCAAATACATATATTTGAAATGCTACAATTTTGGCCATATTCTATATACTGTGTATGTATATATATATATATATATATATATATATATATATAAAATGTGTTTTTATAACAAAATATATGAAAAATATTTTAAAAGATACATTTCAAATATACTGTATGTCTTTAAAAATACAAATCTACATTTTTGGAATGCATTTGCAAATATATGTAAAAATATATGTTAAAATTACTTTTTTTATATGTTAAAACAAATCTGAAGAATATATTTAAAAAAAATATATTTAAAAAAAAATTATATTTTTTAAATATATTCTTCAGATTTTTTTTAACAGATGAAAAAGTCATTATAACATATATTTTTACATATATTTGTAACAATGACAACCTAGGTATTAAAAACCACAAGAACCACTGGAATCAGTGATAATATATAAAAGGCACAATGTGTAAGAAAATAGCCTAACCTATGTATGTGTATGTGTATAAATTCATACTAGAGCCAAGATATGCACTTTCAATGCCCAACATGGTGATAATATGGTGATCAAATGATAATATGGTGTTAAATGATGGTGTTAATTTCTAGCTCCTCGTTGAGCCCTTTTTGTAACAATGTATTGCGAATGAAAATCCAAACTTTCTCTTTGGTGCACAGTCTGTGGAACCTATCGGCTAGAGAGTCATGTCGGAATTGGATTCAAGGACCCAAACCTTCAGGCCATCCGTAGATTTTTTATGCCGGGTGAGAAAGTGTAGTGGGACACTGTGGTCCTCACTGCCGTCTTCTATGAGCCTCCTGTGTTCCCCAAAGTGTGCCCTTGCCATCCAGATAGTGTGTCCCACATAAAGGAGTCCACAGGGGCAGGACAGGCAGTATATGACATATTCAGTGGAGCAGGTGAAAAAGCTTCTGATGGTGAATTTCTTCCCTCCCGAAACAGAGAAATATTTTGGCTGGTGTGTGACAAATTTACACATTTTACACCTCAACTTTTTACACACCAGTGAGATGACAGAAAGTGACCAGAGGATGGGCTGAGAAAGGAGATGAATGGATTTTGCTGGGAGCAACTATGTTCTTGACACTACATGCTTTCCTATAGATAGTTCTAGGTTTATCAGCCAGTACTGGGCCTAATTTCGGGTCTTGGAGCAAAATGCCCCAATGTTGTTTCAATATATTCTCTATTTGTCTATGTTAGTAATGGTACTGAGTGATAAATTTCACACCTCCAGAAATCTCAGTGGATGTGCATTTAGTATTGGAGGATGAGAAGCAGCAAGCCTGATATGCCCTGGAAACCAGGGCAGGGTCATATCCTTCACAGTTAAGACTAGCCCAATCCTGGGTGCAGTTCTTACGTAATCTGCAGAACTGGCCCTTGGGGATGTTTTCGATCCATTTGGGATGGTGGCAACTGTTAAAATGTAAATAGGAGTTGCCAGTGGATGGTTTAAAGTGCGTTTAACAGTTCTAGGTCCAAAAAGACCAGAGACTCAGGACTGCTGACATGAGTGAAGGAGAGGCCCAACTGATTACTATTACAGTAATGAATGAAGGGTGCAATGGAAGATAAAGGACCATCCCAGATGACTATGACGTCATCTATATATCTACCATAGTAGATAACATGTTCAGCATAAGGGTTATTTCTCCAGATGAATGTATCCTCCCACCAACTCATGGTGAGGTTGGCATAACATGGTGCAAAGGACGCGCCCATGGCAATGCCCTGTACCTGGAGATAGTAGCCCCCTTGAAACTTGAAATAGTTGTACTCCAAACAGAATTTGACACCTTCCAATATAAAATGAGCCTGCTTGTAGTGGAGATGGGATTATTTGGCCAAAAAATGTCCTATGGTCGTGAGGCCAGCCTCATGGGGGATGGCAGTATACAATGAACAAACATCATGTTTTAAACAAAAATACGACTCTTGCCATGTACAGTGAGACAAGGTATCAAGAAGATGCAGTGAATCTCGCACATAAGATGGGAGAGCCCGAACAATGGGTTGTAAGAAAAAGTCCACGTGACAGGCCATTGGTCAGGCTCTCCATGGCCACAGTGATGGGTCTGCCAGGAGGGCAGGTTAGGTTCTTGTGATAGGTGATAAAAGTAGGGGTGTTTATAAAATTCCCTTTATAGGAAATTAAATTTCCCCAGGTCAATGATCTTGTTGTGATAGGCGGTGTCAATAAGAGTTTTGAGTTCGGCCTTATATGTAACTAGGGGATCACTGGAGAGTTAGGTCTAACCGCCTCGCTCACATAATCAGATTTATTTTGAATGACAATACCTCCTCCCTTGTCTGCCTGTTTGATAACAATGTCATCAGAGGCAGCTAAGTGGTCTAAGGCTAATCTCTCTGGTCTAATAAGGTTATACTTCTTGTGAAGGCTTGAATTGGTGGTGGAACACAATTTAATAATATCTGTATATGTGACCTGATAGAAAGTGTCTATAAATGGACCTTTGAAGCGGGTGGGATAAAAAGTAGAAGGGGGCTTTAGTCCAGTGTGTGAAATACAGTAGAAGCACAAGGGACGGGAACATAATGGGACTCATCAACGGCTATCTGATCAGCCCAGAGTTCTTCCAGGGCAGTCAATGCCATCTGATCCTCCCAGATCCCGCACTCCGTCCTTAACAGGTTCAGGGGAAGATGGATCAGTGGTGTTGGAACTAAGACTCCTAATGTAAAAAAATTGTGTTATCGTTAATTTACGAATTAATTTATTTAAGTCTCTGAAAATTGTGAAAGAATTGGGAGGGTTGGTGGGAGCAAAATTCAAACCTTTCTTAAGGAGAGAGGTCTCGTCTGATGTGAGTATATGTGAAGAAAGGTTGAATATTTTTATGGTATCTGTACTGGATCTATGTGATGTCTTTTTCTTGTACTTCCCACCTTGTCTACCTCTTCTTTTATTTTTATTTTTGCAACCTTGTCCTGTGTGTGATGGGGTGGGGTGGATACTGTCAAGGTCCTACCTTTTCCCTGAGGTTATGTTACTCCATGTGCTGGCATCCATCTTGGATTCTGCTGTGCATGATGGGAGTCCTTTTTATGCCTTCAGGTCTCTGCAGTCCACCCCCCAGAGGGGCGTGGCTGATGACATATAAGCCTGTGGCCCGCACATGCTCTTTGCACTTGTGTCTTGTGTCTTTGTGTTACTATTACTCTGTTCTGACTCTCGTGACTCTCCTGGTATTCTGATTCGGCTTGTGACTTGACTATTCTTTGTATTCTCCTTTGATCTGACCCTCTGTTGCTGAACCCGGCTTGTGACCTGTGATTCTCGTCTGCTGTCCTGTACTGTTTTGTCCTGTTGTTGTTGACCCCGGCTTGTCTGACTACTCTTTTGTTTCTTCCACCAGCTACACGCCATTGGCGGCGGCCATTACCGCAGCTGAGGTGTCTCGGGGGCCGCGACCTGGTTCCTGGCTGCGTCAAGTCCATCCCCACCATCAGGGGCCCTGGTGAAGGGCAGCCTGGGACTTAGACTCCGCGCCCTGAGGGACTCCAGTCTGTGGGTGGTGGTTGTCGTCAGCCAGTGCGTTACATTGTTAGGCCTGCCTGTCTGTTCCTCGGCTCCTGCCCTGACAGATACTAAAAAAGACTGGTCTAAAGTGGATGATCCATCATTATGGGTAGGCAGGCCAGAGGCCATGGATATGTTGTTGGGGGAATGCCCTATGGGGGAACTGGGGTGATTATAAGAAGTGGTGTTCTTAGTGAGCCTGTCAGTAGAGGGGATGGAATCAGAGTGGGGCTCATCTATGATAGGATGGATCCTGCTTAGTCTCTCCTGAGTACTGGTATGGATAGAACTGGCACACAAATTGGTTTTGGGGAGAGTTGTTACTCAGGCACTCTGGGAATTAGATGTAGAGGTGAAGGTGATGTCCAAACAGGCAACAGGGGCAGAAAGAGAGGACAAACATCCAGAATGAGACTGATGGGGGATTACATGGTTGGGTTTTGTGAATACCTTTTTTTGGCCCTGTCTAGTACTAGGGTATATCTAGAAGTGGGCATATGGGGGTGTCTCCTACCACCCAAAGCCCAGGTGTTACATTGTGATATATGATTATTTCTAATACTCTCGGAGGGGGTGGGCTGGAGGCTTATAAGGGGTACTGGAGCGTGAGTGTTGGATTTCATATTATGCAACCTATGGTGGTGTGAAGCCCAGGTGAAGATTCTATCCAATCTATAATCCTACAGATCTCTCTCCAATGTTTTTTATTTTGGTGGCTACCATGGTATTCTCTTTGGCAGTGATTTTATGAAGTAAGGTATGATACTATGTACCAAGCAGACAAAAGGTAGAATGTTTATTAATTTGTTGGTATACCTTCTCTATTTCAGATGTATTTTTGTTAGTTTTCCTATATCTTGTTGTATAACAACTTTTATCCATTGAGCGGTGCAGAATTCAGAAATCTAGATATTTCTTAAGGAAGGAAATGTCCCACCACTGCTGGTTTTCAGATACCAAATAGATCCTCTAATTTTTAGAATAATTTACAAATAAGGAGTTCTTTATTAGCACTATGTGGTTGTTTGTTGGGTATGGGAACACTGGGGGTAACATCAGATGGAGGAACAGGGGCAGGGGTGTAGGAGAACAATTTATTAAACCAGGTGTCTCTAAGAGACAGAAACAATTTGATATTATCCATCAAAACATACAGTGCAGCTGAATGATTCCCCAAGAGAAAATGCAATTACATATACAACACCTTGTAAAAATTACAAGCATATCCAGCTCTCAGATGATGATAGAATGTAATAAGGATGATGCATTAGTAGACAAGTCCATATACATATTAATAGCTAACAACTGTCACTGAATACATTGTAGCAAAAACTTGAAATTATGCAGAGGATAATGTGTGTCAAGCGATCAGTCCCTCCACATAGTTGTTAAACGAGGAAAGGTGTGGGCGATAAAGATTATACACATGCAATCACCAGCAGCAACTTGTCAAGGATCAGGGAATCCCTCAGGAGACATGCAAAAAGAAAAACACAGAGCAGGGCGCCAGGCCACAAACAACATCCTGATCAGGTGCAGTGAGCAAGGACAGCTCTCTCTCCAAATCTCTCTACAAATCAGTGGAGCCAGCGATCACGGCAGGGAGTGGGGAGAGACCCAATGGAGATGGAGGTACACGGCGTCTCTCTGAGTGCTCCTGTCGAATAATGATTGACAGGTGCTGTGGATATCAGGTGGGCAGGCCGCAACATGTTTCTGAGGCTCCTTTATCAAGCAGGCATGACCCTGGAACAACAGGGAATATAAAGGCTGTCAAATCATCAGGAACCAATAGGGGGGGGGAGAGAAGTAGGAGGAGTCGAAAGACCAGAATAAAGGAAGGAAGGAAAACACAGTAAAATTCAAGTCAAACTGGATCAAAGAAAGGATGCAGCAATGGGCAATGCATAAAAATAAGAGCCAAAAATAAATATATATGATGTAATGGTCAAAAAATTTGCATTTTTGGGAAAAACAAATTCTGGGGCAAATAAGGATGGGGGGAGGGAAAGAGGATAGGAATGAGGAAAAGAAAAATACATTAAATAAATAAACCCTCCTCCCGCAGCTAGATAGCCAAATCCACATGACATACAACAAAATCATAAATGACAGTAAGTGTGAACAACAAGGTGAATAGTGCTAGTAATGAAAAAATATAATGAATAAATAAAATTTAATTGGATAAGGGAAAACAAATCAATAATAAAAAGGGGAAGGGAGAAGGAGGAGGGGTAAAAGAAATTGGGGAAAAGGTGGAAAATATATAAATAAAATAAGGGGGGGAAGGAAGGGGAGGGGGAAAATACAAGACAACCTGGGTATTAAAACCCACAAGGTCCACTGGAATCACTGACAGCATATAAAAGGCACAATGTGTAAGAGACAAAAGCCTAACATATATATATATATATATATATATATATATATATATATATATATATATAAACATAATAGGTGCAGAATATTGAAACTGAATAAAATGTACACTATTTACGTAATAGCTGATAAAAAATCTTAAATTCATACTACAGGTGAAACTCGAAAAATTTGAATATCGTGCAAACATTCATTTATTTCAGTAATGCAACTTAAAAGGTGAAACTAATATAGGAAATAGACTCATAGTACATGCAAAACAAGATAGTTCAAGCCGTGATTTGTCATAATTGTGGATTAGGGGTTTTCATGAGCTGTAAGCCATAATTATCACAATCTCAGAAAATTAGAATATTGTGAAAAGGTGCAATATTCTAGGCTCAAAGTGTCCCACTCTAATCAGCTAATTAAGCCATAACACCTGCAAAGGGTTCCTGAGCCTTTAAATGGTCTCTCAGTCTGGTTCAGTAGGAATCACAATCATGGGAAAGACTGCTGACCTGACAGTTGTGCAGAAAACAATCATTGACATCCTCCATAAGGAGGAAAAGATCAAAAGGTAATTGCAAAAGAAGTTGGATGTTCCCAAAGTGCTGTATCAAAGCACATCAATAGAAAGTTATGTGGAAGGGAAAAGTGTGGAAGAAAAAAATGCACAAGCAGCAGGGATGACCGCAGCCTGGAGAGGATTGTCAGGAAAAGGCCATTCAAAAGTGTTGGGGACATTCACAAGAAGTAGACTGAGGCTGGAGTCAGTGCATCAAGAGCCACCACACACAGACGGATCCTGGACATGGGCTTCAAATGTCGTATTCCTCTTGTCAAGCCACTCCTGAACAACAAACAACGTCAGAAGCGTCTTACCTGGGCTAAAGAAAAACAGACCTGGTCTGCTGCTCAGTGGTCCAAAGTCCTCTTTTCTGATGAGAGCAACGTTTGCATCTCATTTGGAAACCAAGGACCCAGAGTATGGAGGAAGAATGGAGAGGCACACACTGCAAGATGCTTGAAGTCCAGTGTTTTCACAGTCTGTGTTGATTTGGGGAGCCATGTCATCTGCTGGTGTTGGTCCACTGTGCTTTATTAATTCCAGGGTCAACGCAGCAGTCTACCAGGAGATTTTAGAGCACTTCATGCTTCCTTCCGCAGACGAGCTTTATGGGGATGCTGACTTCATTTTCCAGCAGGACTTGGCACCTGCCCACACTGCCAAAAGTACCAAAACCTGGTTCAATGACCGTGGGATTACTGTGCTTGATTGGCCAGCAAACTCGCCTGACCTGAACCCCATAGAGAATCTATGGGGCATTGCCAAGAGAAAGATGAGAGACATGAGACCGAACATTGCAGAAGATCTGAAGGTCGCTATTGAAGCATCCTGGTCTTCCATAACACCTCAGCAGTGCCACAGGATGATAGCTTCCATGCTACGCCACATTGAGGCAGTAATTGCTGCAAAAGGGGCCCAAACCAAGTACTGAGTACATATGCATGCTTATACTTTTCAGGGGTACGATATTGTTCTATGTACAATCCTTGTTTTATTGATTGCATGTAATATTCTAATTTTCTGAGATTGTGGATTTGGGGTTTTCATGAGCTGTAAGCCATAATCATCACAATTATGACAAATCACGGCTTGAACTATCTTGCTTTGCATGTAATGAGTCTATCTCATATATTAGTTTCACTTTTTAAGTTGCATTACTGAAATAAATTAACTTTTGCACGATATTCAAATTTTTCGAGTTTCACCTGTAGAGCTTTATGAGATACACCTGTTCAATTGCTTGATAACACAAATTGCTAATCAGCCAATCACATGGCAGCAACTCAATGAGTTTAGGTGTGTAGAGGTGGTGAGAATGACTTGCTAAAGTTCAAACCAAACATCAGAATGGGGAAGAAAGGGAATTTAAGCAACTTTGAATGGTGCCAGGTGGGCTCGTCTGAGTATTTCAGAAACTGCTGATCTACTGGGATTTTCACGCACAGCTACCTCTAAGGTTTACAGAGAATGGTCCTAAAAAATGAAAACATCCAGTGATCGGCAGTTGTGTGGACAAAAATGCCTTGTTGATGTCAGAGGTCAGAGAAGAATGGGCATTCTGGTTGCTGCGACATTCAGATGGTAGGGTCAGAATTTGGCAATAACAACATGAAAGCATGGATCCAGGAGGGGTGCTCCTAAACTGGAACAGGCTGGATCACGTACATGTACGTGATCCAGCCTGCTCATGCCACCCACCCACACTATAATTACAGTGAGCAGGCAACAATTGGTTAAAAAGTATTTGATATTAAACAACCTTTTGTGTTCCAAGTCTGAGAAGACGTCCATCTTAGGAACATACCTACAAATTGAGCAATGCTCACTTTTAAACATACCACAAGGAGGCTTATGGGTAACATTGGTGGATAGAGGTTTTGGAACGTATTCACTATGTACCAACATGTTGCCTATAGCAAAAATGCATGGATTTGGACCTAGGATATGTCCCAGTCTCTTGTCCAGCATAATAATATGCAATGCCTCTCTAATAGTGGTTTTAACTTGCTCCAATAAGTCCTGTAAGCTGTTACTACTCCTACATTCTCCAACTTTTCTCTGTTTCTATTTTGGTTTTCATCGCCCATCTGATCTTTGTTCTTTGAATATATTAGAGAAGGGAATGGCCAGAGTTTTAAACTTCTGTTGTCACTGAAATGAGTATTCACATTAGAAGGATTCCTCACACTTTCTGCTCAAGAACTGTATAAATAAACCATAATAATTTAATTTCTGTGCTGATGACTATGGTTTTTAGAACTATTAGAGACAGCAAAAGTCCCTAGACAGCAATAAGAACTCAACAAAGGTGTTAGCCCTTTCACACTTCATTTAAATCTAAAAACCAAGTTTTGGCTAGAGCTTCACTTGGAGTCTCCTGCCAATGCTTTGCTTTAGTAGCCATTAAAGCTGAACTGAACTTTCAATTTAAATCCATTAAATAAATTCCAGGTGCATCAAAACAAAAGATTTGCATAGGTGGTTTTCTTTAAAAACCAGCCACAGTCTGCGTAGAAAAGTCTCTCCTGTTCCAGCATTCCACAAAGTGGGACTCTTGTTTTCTGCAGAAGTAGTGCCTTTTTGCAAAGATCTGACCAGCCCCTATTGAGTCAGAGCAAGAGCAAAGTGGGGAGCTTTGCGGATTGCACAGACAGACATCAGCAGAGAGTCAACTGCTTCCACACAGAGAGCAAGGTTTCTTCTCTGCAGCTAATGACAGGTAACAGACTTCTCTACTCAGGATGTGAGAAAATGAACTGTAAGATGAACGTGGAATATATTTAGCTAATTTAAAGTAAAGGTTCAATTGGGCTTTAGGGAACTCTGAAATATGCAATCTGTTACTTCTCATCTCTTATCCCAACTTCCTTCACCTAGCATTTGGTAGTATGTGTATTATTGCAAAAAAATAATCACTGGAGTCTATTTATGAAAGAGTGCAGTGATGGTAATGTGCTTTGACCACAAAACTTTGTTATCTTTAACATCAACACATTTTAAAGACTTCTTAGCAGTTACACAATGTAACAATCAGTATATTATGGACTTCACATACTGTAAATGGCACTTTAAATGAGTTGATTTTCTTATTATTTATAAAGCAACATTAGGTGTTACTAAACCCACAACAGTAAAATCAGTCTGTATATGCAGTAAAAAATGCTTGTTGTACTCACTCTGGAACCAAAGGGGTTAATCCTCTGCATTGTGTAAAAATGCTGTTTGTTCCTTACTTCTATGATCCTTCCCTTCTTCCAGTGTCCCCCTCTTATCTCCTGATAAGACCTATCATGAGGAGACACTCTGAACATGCTCAGTGTGGTGTGTATTGCTAGAGAGGTGTTTTTTTTCTTGGGAGAGTGCATGTGATTAGCACAGGACCATGCAGCACTGTCCAGACAGAGGTCAGGTGTTCTGCATCCTCCTAGAGCAGAAAGAAAACTCCTCCTACAGGCTTTAACCCTTTGAGGACCAAGTTTTTAATTGCGTGTATCATCTGATTAAGAACTTAAAACTCTTTTTTTTTTCTTGGTTTGAGTCAAAATATTAGTTCTTATCAACAAACAACAAATGGATCTAGCTTTTTGCCAATTATTTCATGAAATGGCTTAGTTACAGCAACTGAAGTGTACGAACTTTAAAAACAAAAAAACTGATTCTTTTGGCATTCCAAAATCTTACGGTTCCCAAAGGGTTAACATGTGCTCTGCTGGACACTGGCAGAAGTCACAAGACTGCTCTAACTGCTGATGAGAAAAGGTATATAGCAGTTTATATTTACTAAAATAATTGCACTTCCATGTTCTGTGTATTGTGGGAGACCAGATATAGTGAATGCAGGGTCCCGGGTTTAGTAACACTTTATGCATTGTAATTAGAAAAATTACAATCTTCTTTATCAATTCAATTTACATGCTTCTTGTATTCTAAAATGAGAACTTTACTTAGCCCAAGATTGCCTACAAAAAAAAAGCACAAGGGACATTACTCACCATCCTTCTGAGAAGCTGTCACAGGCCCCACCAGGCCCCCCCTTACCACAAGGGAAACATGATCTATGAATGGAGTGGCTTGACATTTCAATCATCCTCCTGTCCTCCATTCATAGATCACATTTCCTTCATAGAAGATTTTTTTGTAAGTAAACTTAGGGTTTACTTATCCATTAACCTATAAAGGAAAAGCTGCATAATGTTAAAATTAAATCCAAACAACAAACATCTAATTAAAAAAGACCAAACTTATATCTGAGCTGTTTTTCCCTGCCAATGGCAATATCTTTCAATCCATCTAATTCTGATGAACAGTTCTGCCACACAACAAAACCATAGCTTGCAGACAGGAGACCTAATTTGTTCTTTGCTGCAGTTAGGTAACACTTATAGGTCTCCTTCCATCCTTACACTGTGACTGAACAGTATAGGAGAAGCTGCAGAAAAGTGTAGGTACTTACACTGCTTGCATTTACAAAATACAGTATATATAAAACTAAACTGTATGTAGCTTCAGCGCTGTGTTCTGACAGTAGTATGGGGGCTTGTCGTCTGCTGCTGGAAGAAAATCAAATCAGGATGAGTGCTGCTCAGCCATTTACAGGAAGCTTTGTATTTTATCAATGAAGGTAGAGAGGCCAGTGCATGACATCACAATACCCACCTCAACCAATCAGAAGAGGCTTTGAATTCATTATAAAAAATACTTTTTGTTAAAAAAAAAGGCTTCTTGTAAATGGCTGAACAGAACTCAGTCCAATTCTATTATTTTTCAGCAGCAGACAGGAAGTCTCTTTACCACTGCTGCAATACAGCATTGTATATTGTATGTATCTGATGATGCGTACAGTTTATAAAGTGCTGACAGCGACCATGTGTATTGGCAAAAAAAATAGTTTGGTTCGGCCAGCTTGGCCCAAATGATATCAAAGATGGAGTTAAGTTTAAAGTGTTACTAAACCCACAACAGTAAAACCAGTCTGTATATGCAGTAAAGCATGCTTGTTATACTCCCTGTGGAACCTAAGGGTTTAATCCTCCACATTGTGTGAAAAGCGTGTTTGATCCTGTCCTCTCTGATCCTCCCCTTCTGCTGCTGTCCACAATCCATCTGCTGATAGCACAGAACTATTGGAGTCACTCTGCACATGCGTGTGTATTGCTAGAGATATTTTTAATTTTCTTTGGGAAGGTGCATGTGATCAGCACAGGGCCAATCAGCACTGTCCAGACAGAGGGTCAGGAGTTATACAGCCTCATAGGACAGTGAGAGGAGAATGAAAACTCCTCCTACAAGCTTTAACCAGTGCTCCACTGGACACTGATAGAAGTCACAAGACTGCTATATACTGCTGATGAGAAAAGGTATTTAGCTGTACATATTTAGTAAAATAATTGCATTTTCATGTTCTGTGTACTGTGGAAGACCAGATATAGTGAATGCAGGGTCGTGGGTTTAGTAACACTTTAATTTATCTATTAATGAATACTGAGCCGCAAAAATGTGCTTCTTTTATATCTGCTTAGAGCTTATCTCTAAATCTTGTGACTGCCCTCCTGCGCATAATAGGGTGCTTTTCCCCTATTAGTTATTATTATAGTAATAACTGGCAATATAGTGTTACAGTTAGTGAATGAATGTAATGAGTGACAAGGAAAGTGTGGCCTATACTCACACATATTACAACCTTTAACTCCATTGCTTTTAAAGAATTATTTTTTTATACAAAATACAGTCTTGCTGCAGTTCTCTTGCTTTAATTACTTTGATAATAATGATTTTACTTCAGCCCACGGATACATTGTTATACTGCTCTGTCAAGTTATCTTTATTAGCGGCAGCAGAGCTACATATATAACAATGTTATCAATTAACTGATAAAATTTGTTTCAGTGTATCAATGAGTAAACTTTTTTTTACCTTCACTACGGTATTCACATACCCAGACCTGCAGCAGGATGTCTATTGTATACATAGGCATATAGCTTATAAATGACAGCTGCGGCATGCTTCCCCTTCCCTGTCACTCATCGTCATAATTATCTTTATCAGTATAGATATAGTTGTTCAAAAGAAAATATTGCAGTTACAATGTTTCCTATGAGTATATGACTGCAGTGATGAGTGACAGGGAATAGGATGCGCCCCATAATGCACTGAGCCTATTTCAATAAATCCAAAATCCAGCAATCTCTCACTATCTCACTGGAGATGGCTTGCTCCAAAGGACTTTATTTTAAACTTCTATGCTGCAGCAGTAAAGCCAGCCATCTATAGGACAGCTTTACTAGTTAAAGTTTGTGAAAATGTGTTGAAAAAGATTAACCTCCAAGAAAACAAGAATGAAATCAGCATTAATGATGTGTAACCTTGGGCATACGTTGCTTGCCTGCACATCACAATATTATGGTGTGATTTATAGCACACAATATCAGCGCAAGACTACCATTTTGGCTGGATTAACTTTTGGGATTTTTTTTAAACATCTGAATTTATATGTAAATGTATTTGTAGCGATGTGACAGTGTGTTTAGGAGAGGCACACATTTGACCTAGGTCGACAGAAACTATAAATACAGCCCTGATCAATTTGCACAACCTTCTGTTCTGTCCCCCTTCTCTTTACCTAATATTTAAAGTGTTACTAAACCCACAGCAGTAAAATCAGTCTTTATATGCAGTAAAGCATGTTTGTTATAATCACTGTAAGGGGTTAATCCTCTGAATTGTGTAAAAAGGCCACTTGATTCTGTCTTCTCTGCTCCTCCTCTTGTTCAAAAGTCCTCATCTTATCTCCTGATAAGAGAGACTGAACCGTAACCATTATGTACATGCTCAGTTTAGTATGTATTGCTAGAGAGGTTTTTTTTTCTTGGGAGAGTGTATGTGATCAGCACAGGTCCAATCAGCACTGTCCAGACAGAGGTCAGGTGTTTTACATCGTCCTAGAGCAGAAAGAAAACTCCTCCTACAAGCTTTAACATGTGCTCTGCTGAACACTGATAGTCACAAGACTGTTCTAACTGCTGATGAGAAAAGATATTTAGCAGTCTATATTTACTAAAACAATTTCATTTCCATGTACTGTGGGAGACCAGATATACTGAATGCAGGGTCCTGGGCTTAGTAACATTTTAAAGTCAGCTGCAAAGGTGGTCTGCCCTTGTAAAAACATGCAAATTTGGCTGATATTAGTGTGGTTGTTTATGTGATAGTCGCTCTGTAGAATGATTGGTCAGGTCCTATGACAGCCATCCTTATCTATGGTTAGCCTAATGCTGGCTATACACATATCAAATTTCATCTGGTTCAGCAAAAACTGTCTGAATTTTTCTGTGTGCATAGCTCCCAGTGTATACCCAGCTTTAGCATCACACAAGCAAGAAAAGAATCATCTACATCATTTGCATCAATACCAAATAAACTGGTTTGTACCCACTTCTAGGCTTACATTGCATACTATTGCTGCTACAACCAGAACCACAATGACAAATCCAAAAAACAATCAGGTTTTCAAATAAAGAATCTGAACTAGGATCCAATTTTACAGACCTAGTGTGTTTGATCTGCAAGTAAACAGAACCCTATCAAATCAATGAAACTGTGCAAGCAGTAACAAGTCATATTAAAGTGGAGTTCCAGTCATTTTTGTGTTTATTAAAAGTCAGCAGCCACAAACACTGTAGCTGCTGACCTATAATGAACACACACTCACCTGTACCAGGGTCCAATGATATGCTCACCCACGCCATCTCTTCTCTCCCTCTTCTTTCCCCAGCTCCGGCATATCAACTGTAAGCACCAAGCTGTGACAGCTTGTGACTTCACAGCCAGGTGCCGACTGCGCATGCATGAGTCGTGCTGCGCATCCTGATTGGTCCAGCAGTCTTTTGGGACCTATGAAGTGCCCCAGAAGACTGCAGGAGGAAGAAAGGAGGATGAATCTCCGGCTCACTTTGCCGCAGTGAATGGAGTCAGAACTGGGAGCAGGTACCTATCAAAGCCAGGTATCCACCCCCCCCCCCAAAAGAAAAAAAAAGTGCAAAATATGGTAGTGGAGGGGAGGAGGAGGCAAACAAGAGGAGCTTCCGCTTTTGGGTGGAACTCCACTTTAATACTAGACTCTGTGATTCACAAGGCTTGTAAAATTCTTGTAGAAGCAGCTGCTGGGACGTTCTTGCTGATGGAAGTACTCCCATGACTACATCTCAAAATTTTCCTACGCAAGCAAATATGCTGTTCACTTTGCAAAGAAGGCTTCACTTTGCAAGGGTATTTTCCCAAGAGTTTAGTGAATGTGGTGACATTTTGCAAAGCATACCCAATCATGTACAAGTAAAATAAAAACCAGCCTTTGCAAAGTGAGCAGACCATTTGCCTTTAGTAAATCAACCCCAAAGTGTAGGGTTTCAAGGCAACAGAAATGTTCTGCTGGGATAGAAAACAGTATAAATATATGGGGAGTCACAGAAAGTACAGCTGTACTTGCAACAACTTTAACAGGGATAAAACATGGGAAAATATACATGTATTGCAGAGTTGAACTTACCTGTTTTTTACCCAGATGTACTCTTTGATTGTCAGATCCTGGGCCACCATCCCATATCTGTGGCTAGACTGATCTATGCCATACACAGTCTTATATATGTTTAGAAAAGAGATTAGGGACTTTGTTGAAGCAGAACTAAATTCTCCATTATGCTCACCTCCACCTTCCATCAGTAAGGCTGTTATGTCCCATGCTGGCCACTGTCATCTTCTCCCTGGGTGCCAGGTTGTAGGCCACTTGTTTGGCCAGCAGGGGATAATGTAAATCCAGTGCATGGGCATGGGGTTCAGTCATTCCGGCACAGCTGAAATGCGCATTCAGCAGAAAACCAGCAGGCAGGTAAGTTTGTATTATTGCAGAAGAGCCACAGCAGGTATCTTCTGCAAAGAAAATTAAAAAAACTACCTGCTTGCAGCTTTCTAAAAGTAAAGTGTATTTCCACTTTAAGAGACAGTTATGCCTGCTTGTTGATCTTTGTCCTGAATACCCTGGTCACATCGGGTGATTTGCAAATCGTATGCCGAGTTGCACCCTATTGTCCGCTATTAGAGCGGTCATATCAGTGCGGTTCTGACTTGGTCAGAGCCGCACCAATTTCTAAAGCAGTACATGCACTACTTTTGTTGTGATTTGCATAGACATCTGTATCAGATGTCTTGCAAATTGCAACTGAAATCGGCAAGTCACCCGATTTTGCAATCGTGCGACTTCACTCTATGTCGCACGATTTCAAAATCGACTTCGATGTGACCGGGGGCTAAATCCTTGCTAACAATTTACTATGTCCTACACCATCAAATTTCCATTTATATTTGCACAGGCCAAATCCATTTGGAAAAAAAAACATTTTGTGCTTTTTTTTCCCACATATATAGTAGTTAAGAAGCCGAAACCATAAAATGTCTATGGTTGTCTCCCTTCAGCTTTATTTTTTCAGATGTTATTTCAAGGGAATTAAAACCTCGTTATGCTTATAAACAGCCAACCAGATTTAATTTAGCCAAGGTTCACATGTTCCCTAATGCTAAAAATGTTTCTCCATTCACGGTACACATAGCTACCGTCACATTCGTAAACCTCAAAATTCTTCTCACTTGTTGGCATAGCAACGGTTCTTAATCGTTAGCCAATTAGATAATCACTGTATGAAAAGTGAAGTGTTGCAGAATCAGCCTCCGTGTCAAGACAAAAACAGAAGGCTCATGCTCTCAGGAACAAAATAAGCTTTTTCCTGGGTCAGATGAGACCAGAGTAGGATGGCATTTGCTTTCTCTTTACATCAGCCATGTTTTGCACCATGAGTATGCATAGACAGAAATCTATTTACACAGGGATCACTCTTGAAGCATGGCAGGTATCATTCGGGAATTAAGTGCTTTACACAGGATTATATATTATTGATATGTACTTTGCAGAGCAAGTTTCTTTGGAAAAATGCTCTATGCAATTTTCTCTTTTTTGTTTTTAACTGCAATTTCAATCATAATTAAACTCTCCAAAAAAAAAAAACCCTCTGACAGGTAGGATTTTTATGACAGAAGAGGCTCAATTGGTGTCTTCTGTCATAATGGCTTTATCCTGTCTATAAGCGTTAATGGAAATTGAACTTCAAATGTGCAGCTCAGCATACATTTACATTTGTGTTCTGATGATATAACTTCCATGCAGTCAGAACCTGGGTCACCTGCTGGTGGCGCTGTTGTTTCTGGAATCAAAGAGTGTAGTTCTGGTGGCCGCTGGTGGGTGTCTCCCTGCAGCTGGATTGTACAAGTAATTAGGCTGCACCTGATGTGGACTACTGGAGGGTATATACCTTTAAGCACACCCTTGACTTGAGTTCAATGCTTCAGTGTTCTTCCTGCACCTGATATGGACTGTTGGAGGGGTATATAAGTCCACCCTTTACTAGAATTAATGCCTCAGTGTTCTTTCTTCCAGTTGTGTCCTTGCCTGAGCCTCAGCCTGATCCGTGTTCCTGTACCTGACCCTGGGACCTGCTTCCTACTTCCAGCTCCCAGTTCCTGGCTCCCTGCTCCCCTTGTCTCCTGTCCTTGTCCTGCTCATGTGTGCTCCCTCCATTATGTATACAGTTAGGCTTTTATTTGGGGGTTTTGCACTCTTTTGTTTTTTTGTCATTACTTTGTTTATGGTTTGCTGATGTTGGAAGTGTGTCATTTGTCTTAGTAAACCTATTTTAACCTTATTCATTCTGGTTCCTGATTCCTTAAAGTACAACCAACTGATCTGATCATCCTTGCTGGATGCCTGCATGTGGTATCCCTGACACTTGTGCATAAGCAGGAGTGACTTCATTGTGGCCTGGCCAATCAAGTGGCTGAAGAGTTGGAACCCAAAAGGAAGATGGGGAGAAGATGGAAGTGCTGGGACAGCCAAGAGTTGGAAGGAAAATCTGATGCAAGTACTAGTACATTATTCCATAAAGCTCCCGGGGCCATTTTTATTTTATTTTACCAAGTTTATTTCACCTTAATGTTTTACCAGAACCACTCCATGATATTATTATTAGGCACAGGGAGAACGTGCAAACTCTGTGCAGGTAGTGTCGTGGTTGGGATTCAAACCGATGACCCTAGTGCTGTCTGGTGAAAGGCTAACCACTTAGTTACTGTGCTGCGGGAACATACAATATATATATAATAACAATCTTCAAAAGAAAGATAAACTTCAGGCAGAGGTATGGATCATAAAAGGAATGTGGACCATGATAAATGCTTAGTGGCCCCTGCTCAATCTAACAAGGTTCGATGAATTGGATGCCGCTGACTAGAGAGGGTGCAGGTTGGGTTAAATTAGTTCAGACCCAAAGAATGCTTTAGAAATCGGAAGAGATAGCCCAACTGTTGCACACCTCAACTGACCTGAGTGGATAGCAGATAAAAACAGCTTCAGCTCGATTCATCCAAGCCATACCTCCAACATGTTTTGCCCTGCCCCCACCTCCATGATTGAGCCCTGGGGATGTGGCAAAACATGTTGGGGGCATGGCTTGGATGAATCGAGCTAAGGCTGCTTTTACCTGCTAACCACTCGTGCCGGGCTACCTCTTCCAACTTCAAAAGGAATATGGTGTTTAAATATTTACAAACACAATTTTTTAGTTTCAGGACATCAATTAATATTTTAATGTTATTTTAGGTGATTAAACATTGACTATTATATTTCATATAACCTCTTTTGGCTTACCAGGTGAGGTTCAAAAGGCAGCGACTGCTGGTCTATTGCTATGCAGGTCTATTCACAACACATACAGTATGTGCAGGAGAATGACTCAGAAGAGCAGCTTACCCCCTCTCTTTGCTAGCTCTTATTAACCAAATGGATGTTTTAGTAAATGTTTGGTGCATGTTTAGTAGACAAGGGCAATAAACAAATGAAATGGCAGTGCTGAGCTTTTCTATTATAAAATCCAGTATGTTTTGCATGTGTCATGTAAGTACCCTGTTTTTATGTCTATTTGTAAAATAAGTGAAATAATAGATCCTGCTTTTCTTGTGTTGGGCATGGCTGATGGTCTGGAGGCTTCTTTTCACCAGTGATGTTTTCTTTTCTATGCAGCATTATATGCTTGGAAAAAACAATGGAATCACCTACAGTCCAGCAATGGAGAACTACAGTGAATCAGGTACTTCCATTGTACAAACTGATCTATATGGGTTGTAACTGCCCCAAAATTTCCAGAAAATCTGGGGCCCTTGGGTCCTTCTTTGCACATTGGTTTCTGCACAGGATATGAGGGTACCTATGTCTGATTTCAGTTGTTTGATTAAGGCCTTTGTCTACAAATGCATGGTCTCTTCTCCTGTTTTCTTTTTCCCCTCCCCTGTTTTCCCTCCTGTATTTCCTCCTTCCTCCCATCATCTACCCTTTCCTTCATTCCCCCCTCCTTTTTATTTCCTCTGGTTCTCCTCGTTCCATGCAGTTTGGGGAGTATATCAAAGTGATTGCTACTGTGCTGCAGACTGGGCTTAAGTCTTAATTGGTAGACTGTATTTGAGCTTTCACTATCTCTTATGGGTATTTGCTGCTTCTCTTGACCATGTATTTTTGTTACCCCTCATATGTCTGTGCTTAAATTTGAACTGTCCATAGTTTTCTGTACTGCATGGAATTATCTTTGTATTGTTCTCTAAAACTCAATAAATACGTTTCTGTAAAGTTTTTGTCTTTGAAAGGTTTATTTACAATGGAAGGTATACTTGTTTGTGACCTTTTCCCTCTTTATGTCTGTTATAGACAATAAACTATCCATTTGACATGATATAGTGTGCTCTCCAGTCATTTCTGTAGGCCTGCACACCTGCTGTAAATGGATTTATAACCTTCAGTGCAGGCACTTCTGTTTACACTAAAGCATATTTTACATTTAAATAAAGTAAAATGATATATGCTTAGTTTTAGTTTTAACCCCAATGAAGTTTAGAAAGCTATAATGCGGATAAACTTTTATCATTTGATATTGTGTAACCTTGGTTTAATAATAGAAATTAGAAGGTATTCCAGAGGCATTATTTTGCTGTTAGTTACTTGTATATTTTTTATATCATAATGCACAGAGTGGCAGAAACAACATGTTGAACACTAGTTGTTACTTTATAACAAATTCAGAAGCATTTGACTGACAGTTTATTTTCATCTAGACAATATTAAATGTCATGGGATCTGATAATGAACAGCTACTAATAAACTG
This sequence comes from Staurois parvus, assembly GCF_062004578.1. NCBI lineage: Eukaryota > Metazoa > Chordata > Amphibia > Anura > Ranidae > Staurois > Staurois parvus. The sequence goes on from NW_028318157.1 coordinate 15,365,084, forward strand.
TAATAACGGTTCTTCAGAAAAATGGGCGCTCCCTATTGTGCGCAAAGATCAAACATACAGAATAGTATGTATATATATATATATATATATATATATATATATATATATAATTTTTTTTTTTTTTAAAAAGGAGGTTGGAATTTTAAGTGGATCTTGTTTCGAAATTGTACTGTATGCATGTGTTACTCAGACTTTTATGACACTTGGCAGTATCATTTTCAATTTTGGATTGTGAAGATGTTTTTGGTAAAAAATAAAACTTAAAGAATGTTTTCCAATTCATTTTAACTGCTTGCCATTCAGAGTAATTTTGTCGTTTTTACATACATGTTAAAATCAGTATTTTTTGCTACATAATTACTAACCTCCAAATATTATATATTTTCTGAAAGCAGAGGCCCTGGAGAATAAAATGGTTGTTGTTGCAATATTTTATGTAATGCGATATTTGTGCATCTATTTATCACTGTTGGCTTCATTCATTACAGAGAAGCTTGAGGAATGGATTTTCCTTCATCTCCTCTGTGGGGAGCTAACCCGACTGCCCACAGCAGTTCCAGGCTCCCCAGTGGAATGGGAGAGCCTTCGAACAGCTGCATGTGGTTGCGGGAGGGGGGAGGTACAGCCACACTGATCTCTTTTACATAAAAGACATTTACCAGCTGCAGTTATGATCCTGGTATGACCACTTGTTGTCCAGAATGTTTATGTACATATGCTGGATGGCAGCTGGTTAAAAAGACACTTTTAAAAAAGGATTCCATTTTCCATGGTATCTCAGCAGCTGCACCCCCCCTTACCCAGTACTGACTTACCATGCCTTGGTCTCTTTGTCTCTGTGTGGAGAAGGTTGTCTTGGTAGAGGTAGGACTTTGCTTCCTCCTGTCAGAGCCTCCAGCAGGAACAGTGTCCAACACAGCAATGACACCACCAAATATCAATCTAAATCCTGTAAGAATAGTAGTCAGAGCAGCAGTGCTTTAGATACTGTACAGCAGATATCCAGCTAAAAGGCAGGAGACACAAGAGTGCCTAGGTACTCTCACATACCAGGAAGTGCTGTTATTTTTCAGGAGGACTTTGAGACAAAAAGGTATATTTTAAGGACAGTACTTGTACACAAAATGTTTTGTTAAAATTTTTAATTAAAGAAATTAGTTATATATCCCTGGAAAAAGCATAACATAGCCTTATGGTAAAACAGAGTTTCACGCAGGGAGAAGTATAAAATATCAAATAGAAATATGACAATAGCAGTTAGAAGTCGTGGAGTAAGTGATGCCCAGAGGTACTCAAGTCATAATGGAAAGTCATAATGAACATAAGAAACCATAAAATGTCAAAATTGAAATTGTGGAAACCAGGTGACCCTCCCCAGCTATAACTTGGGATTATTTTAGAACTCTATAATACAGATAAACATCTTATCCTCTGCACATTTTTGTGATATCATTGCTTTGGCAACCGCCAAGACCTCACCCTATCCCTCTCTTCCTTTCCCTCTTTTTCTCTTGCTTATCTCATGTCTGACTTCATAATTAACATGTATAAATGTTTCCTATAACATAGCACATCTTCACATTTTGAGTTCAGTGCAACATTAAGTTTAGTGAAATTTTAAATCCAACCTTGTTTATTTAAAGGAACTACCAACTTTGGGTTCTATATGATTTGTTCAAATATGTTATTTTTTCAAATATGTTTTTATTGGCCACTCACCAATCAACACAGCAAAATGAACCACCAAACCTGTTTTTGGAGAACCTGTAGAGTTTTGTGAATAAAGGGTTGTAGAAGCTATATGAAAATATAATTTTCTCTGCAAATGTCCAGCTTGGGGGTCATCTTTTGGTGTTTTTGTTCTTTTTAGGCCATGGTTGGCCCCAGTGACAAAAAGGAAACCTAGAGCTGTAAATGGGAGGGGAAGGGGAGGGTCAGGGGCGGACTGACCATTTGGAAACTCAGGCACCGCCCGAGGGCCTGGGGTCAGTACGGGGCCCCATGAGATGCCCCTGGTACCTTTTTCATAGGCTTTTTTAAGTTTGGGCAAGGACACAGGGGCCCCATGATCTCCTTTTGCCCGGGGGCCCCATGAGTTGTCAGTCCGCCCCTGGGGGGGGGGGGTCTTATACTGTACCTTTACAGGAAAAATTTACAGTTACATATAAATATATCTGTCTATATCTAAACCTATGGCTCATTTGCTCTGTTTAAATTGCTCAGATTAGCGATAGTCTTACTTTAATTTAAATGGGTGTAAATTTACAGTTACAGTGTGTAGAATCTATAAACAGTTTAGATACTACATAATTTACATGAAGTGCCAAGTACATTACAAGCTATTCACTAATTGAGGAAAGTCTTACTGTCTCAATAAGGCAAAAAAAAAAAAATCAATGTACAATGGACATGAACCTAGTCTAATAATGAATTAAATTTGACTGATTTAATTAAATTCTAATCTGTAATTTGTTTATACTTGTTACTACATTTTACACAGTGTCACTGCTTTTTGCACTCTTCTAATAAATAAGGTTTATCAACTTACATGCTTACATAGATTTCCCAATGTAGAAAAACCATATGGGAAATAGAAGCATTCCTAGCAGTACTAAGGATAATCCAATTGTAGAGTCCTAAAGATTTGCTAACCAGCACGACTGGTAAGACTGAAAAAAATAAAATCAGGCAGAAGAGAACCATATCATATGCAAGTTTGTTTGTAACTAGACTTGCAGGGTACTGGAGAAATAAATAGGAAAATTATTCATTGCATCACCTGCAGAAAAAGGTACTACCTGTAATAAGGTATTGTGATATCTTGGAATATACTGTGCTTATTCAAATAAAGTTATCTATTCAATATATGCTGGAAAACCATCATTGCAAAACAATATGTTTTTTTTTATTGGGCCTGGACTTCAGCTTCAGTTGTTATCATGATGAGGTTACTATTTCTTTCTAAAATGGATTATATTTTAATTATGCTTAGTTAAGATGTATATTGCACTGCTATATGAAATATAGCAGTAATACTTCTGTTCTTAAAGCTGCAACTTATGAAAAAGAAGTGTGTGTGTGTACAGAGATAGATTAAAGCTGAATTCTAGGCAGATATAAAGACACAACAAAATGCAGCTGTGTATTCAGTGACACATCATTAAATGTATATATTAAAGCTACGTAAAAACCTGAATGTGACCTGTTATCAGCCTCTTGCAGTCCCTGTCTATGGAGCCTGAGAGGAAGTAGCAGCACAAGAAGCACATCAGTTCATATATTGGAAAGTAGAATGCTGATTAGACGAGAAAGCAGAATGACATAGAGATGAGCTTACCATTCTGCTGCTTCTCCGATCTGTCTAGTCACAGACTGGGGAAGGTCCAGTATATATAGTATAGAGGCAGAAAATAGGGGGCAATCTTTGGATTTTGTCATGAAAAAAAAAATTGGTGGATGATCAGGCTCTGTTTTCCCTTGACACAGTAAATAACAAAATATGTAGCGGCAGAGCCTATGACATCATCACACACATCTGGAAGTGTATGCACTGGCTGTAATGAAAGCTGGCAATCTGAAATCTTTTTAAGGGGGGCAACATTTTACATGTGTTATTACTGTGGTGCACCAGATGATAGTGCACTGACCCAACTAAATACTGGAGTGTTCAACTGGGAAGAGGGGGATTGTCTTAACCTGTAAAGATACTGAGGAGGATAGAGCGTAAGTTCAGAGGTCTGAGAGATGTTAAAAACCTCTTAAAGGGGAAGGCAGGTGAGATCATATGGCAAAAGGTAGTAAGTCACATTCTTGGATTACTTCACTTGATTTCTTCACGGGCACACTTGGGATTGATTAACCACTTGCCCTTCTGAGAATTTACCCCCCTTCCTGATCAGGCCTCTTTTTGCTATTTAGCGCTGCACTATTTCAACTGGTAATTGCATGGTCATGCAATGCTGTACTCAAACAAAATGTATGTCCTTTTTTCACACAAATAGAGCTTTCTCTCTTTTGGTGGTATTTGATCACCTGTGCACTTTTTATTTTTCGCGCTATAAACGAAAAAGACCAAAAATTAAAAAAAATATATATTTTCTCATTTCTATCATAAAAAAATATCCAAAAAACTCAAATTTCATCATAAATTTAGGCCAAAATGTATTCTACTACCTATTTTTGGTAAAAAAAAAATCCCAATAAGTGTATATTGATTGCTTTATGTGAAGGTTATAGTATCTACAAAACTATGGTATAGATAATGGAATTTACAAAGATTTTACTTTCTGACTGCTTATCACATTTCTTAAGGTGCTAAAATACCAGAACAGTACAAACACCCCCAAATGACCCCTTTTTGGAAAGTAGACACCCTAAGCTATCTGCTGAGAGGCATATTGAGTTCATGGAAGTTATATTTTTTTTTCCACAAGTTTTTGGAAAATTACAAAAATGTTGTTTTTTTTTGTTTTTGTTTTTTTTACACAAAGTAGTCACTTAAATAATATATTGCTCACACAAGCCATGGGTATATGTGGAATTACACCCCAAAATACATTCTGCTACTTCTACCGAGTATGGGGATACCACATGTGTGAGACTTTGTGGGAGCCTAGCCACATACAAGAGCCTGAAATCCAATGACCACTTTGAAAGCCTGAAGGTGCATAACTTCCTCAATTCACTTCCTCACTACCTTTCAGAGGCCTGGAAATACCAGGATAGCACCAAATTACCCCTTTTTGGAAAGTAGACACCCCAAGGAATTTATAAAGAAGCATGGTGAGCAGGGGCGGACTGACCATTTGGGAACTCGGGCACTGCCCGAGGGCCCGGGGTCAGTAGGGGGCCCCATGAGATGCCCCTGGTACCTTTTTCATAGGCTTTTTTGAGTTTGGGCAAGGATACAGGGGCCCCATGATCCCTTGTCAGTCCGCCCCTGCTTACCATGCTTCTTATAAAATTCCTTGGGGTATCTACTTTCCAAAAAGGGGTCATTTGGGGGGGGTGCTACCAGGTAGTCAGGAAGTGTAATGAGGAAATAAAGCCCTTTAAAAGCCTGAAGGTGCTTATTGGATTTTGGGGTCCTGTACTGGCTAGACTGCCAAAAATACTCTCACATGTGGTACTCAGGAGAAGCAGCAGAATGTATTTTGGGGAGTAATTCCACATATACCCATGGTATGTGTGAGCAATACATCATTTAAATGACAATTTTGTGTAAAAAAAAATATATTATTTTTTGTTATTTTCCTAACACTTGTGGTAAAAAAATAAATGATTTTATTGACTCAACATGAATCTCAGCAAATAGTTTGGGGTGTCTATTTTCCAAAAAGGGGTAATTTTGGGGGGGGGGGGCATTGTATGCCCAGCATTAGAAGTTTATGCCACACACTCTTCTAGCCACCTGTCCATGCCTGTTCTGACACTTTTAATTCACATGAAAAAAAAAATCAGTATTTTTTGCTAGGAAATTTCTTTGAACCCCCGAACATTATATATATTTTTAAACCAGGCACCCTAGTGAATAAAATGGTGTGTACTGCAATTTTTATGTCACATAGTACTCACACAGCAATTTTTCAAATGCAATTTTTTGGAAAAAAATACACTTTTTTTGCTTTTAATGCACATAAACACAATATATTGGCTAATTATTTGATAAAATATAAAGATGATGGTATGCAGAGTAAATAGATACCAAACATGACATGCTTTAAAACTGCACATGCCCCGTGCAATGGCGACAGCTGCATACATTTTTAATATCCATAGTCAATGCTTTAACCTCCCTGGCGGTATAATTATTTCAGATTTTTGGTGCTGAAAGCGGTACCATTATTTTGCATGGAAATTTGGCGTTTTATATTGTAGGCCTGTAATTCTTAGGAATAACTCACTGAAATCTGTCCGAACAAGAGTCTAGTAAACATCCCGGGTAGGATAAAACTTGAAACACGAAATCATAAATTATAATTTAATAAATAATCATAAAAAATAATAATATAATAATAATAAAATGTATTTCAATAATATAATCAAACCAAAAACACTGAAATTTGAAATATAGCGCCAAGTTCGCACATCACTGAGCAAAGTCGCAAAATCGTTTTCAGTGTCTGATGACGAATTTCCCCACGAATCATTATCACTCAATTCTGCAAGTAGTTCTAATTTACTATCGCTGTTCTCTAGCTGCTCTAAAACCACTTTTGACCTAAAGGGACGCTTTTTGGAAGCCATGGACATTTCTGAGTTTCCAGGTAGAAAGACAGCAAATATGTAGGCAGGGCACAGGACAAAGCACTAGGGACAAAATGTATGTGAAATGGTTTGGTACAGTAATGTTTTACTATGTGATTTTACTGAATGTCACTTTTTTGTCATTTTCAAATTTAATGGTGGCGGCGTAATGCACATGCGCCATTTCCTCTGTATATAGACAAGACATCGGTCACGCCTGTCGGTTCTCCCTCTGATGATGTGCCATTGCACAAAAGGCCTCAGGAGTAACCAGACAAAGAGACGTCACTGCCGCCAGAGCTACAAGGAAGCCCAGTGGCCATCTTTGTTTAGGGTTAGTGCTGCATACTCTGCATATCTGTGGATGTCACATTTACTACCCTGATTTTACTTGATTACTATTAAAATACTTGAACATACTACACTATGGGTACCTGTTTCTTGGCTCCTTATTGGAGCTATTAGGCTTACAGGTCACCCCCAGTGATTTTCTACAACCAGAGGAAAGGAGCCCTGTATTCAGGCTGAGCACCTAATCCATCCTTAAGGGGACCTCTGGATCCAGCAGGTCCCTATCATTTTCCAAGGCTTGATGACCATCCCTTAGATGGAAGTTCAACTACCTATCTCGCCTGCCCAGAATTACCTTGGTGGTTAATATATTACATGCGCATTACCTATGCGCTTCCGGTGAGTGCGCACTTCAACTATTGGCTGGTGTCAAAAGTCTATCTGCTGCTGATTTCACTACCCTTGGATTTCTCACCTGAATTGATTTATTTATATTATCGGACTCATTTATATACTGTTTGCCTTTTATTGGATATTCATTTATATTATATATTTATTAAGCGCTGCACCTATATTTTACTGATCTATTTGAAGGTTTATCTTGGTACCTTTTTGGTGTTTAGCAGCTTCTTTAAGGAGCGCTCACTATTTATACTACATTTTACAGGAAGGAGGACTGTTGGTAAACAAAACAGCCCTCCTCCCCATCAGCGATCCTCAGCAATCACCGGGTGCCGGCCGGTAATCACTGGCCATGGCCCGGTGATTAACAAGCAATAGGTGGCGCCAGCAGGGAGCACACGTGGCTTACGTGTGCCCCCTACCTGGAGATACAAAATCACGTATATATAAGTGAATTTGCGCACCCATGCCACCGTGTAGCAGTATATCTGCTATACGGCGGTGGGTAAATGGTTAAACACATTGGACTTTTATTATTGAGTATGTTTATATTTTTGCTACTTTGTGCAACAGGAAAAAAGTTTATTATTTACTATACATTATTATTTTTTAATGCTAGTGTTATACATAATTTCCAGTACCCAAGTATTTATATTTTTAATTTATTATTATTTTTTTTTTATAAAGGTTAATTGATAACAGCTAAAAACACAGTTCAATGAGGTTGCAGGACATTATCAGAACATAAATTACTTACTGTGGTGTGGGAACACATACTGTATCAGTGCAGGCTGCAACCTATATAGATTCACATATACAGAGTTTCTAATGGTAATTACACAGAGGGAATTAAACTTTTTCGTAATCTCTGGATTTTGACTGAATTTTGCAATGACAGATAATTTTGTTATTTTACCTGTTAATGGACTATTCATTTTAATCTTATTATTTTGACTGGAGTCATGATTTAATGGAGAATGGGAACCTAGGTAAGGTAGCATAGAAGGCCAAATGTTCAAATGTTATAAAAAAAGCTACTCTATTTGCATTGTTTGTACTGGCATGGCCCCATCAGACGCTGACATACAAGTACATCATCCCTTGTGCAGTGACAGACAGGTGCACAGCTTTGACCAATTGCACTACAGTATCTTTCTGGTTTACTGAAGAAGAATAAAGGTTGTAGCCATGGTCCCTGGATAGCTACCATTTCCTAAGTTTTATCCTATGGTTGCCTTGTGCATGATCTGGCTCTGTGTGTGTGCATGCATGCTTGTTCCTTAAATTGTTTTTGCTTTTTTTTTCAGTGCTAAAATTTCTCAGTGAAATCTTTTGTACACAGGATGTGACTTTTCAAGCAGTAAATCAAGATAAAATGGGATATCATACAATGAAGAAGTTGTTGGCAATTTCCATCATACACAGTTTAAGATCAATATTTCTTCTTAATGCATTTTATCTGTCAAAAGGGTTCATGCAAGTAGAAAGCTCTTCTGTTCGGTGTTTCATAAGGTAAAATTGTAGGAATGTCTGGCAACAACAGCATTTTTAATGTGTGTATATTTATTTATGCATTGTGATGTGAGGCTTTTTTTACCCACATACATGTAAGTGCATGACTTTTTAAGTTTAATATGAACTTTTTGAACTTGCTCTAGATGATTAGATATGTTGTACACACTATGATTCATGTGTTCATAGTATTTGCATTCACTGTAAAATAATTTTTGATTAAAAGGGACAGTGCACTTTTTTGTTTCATATTTGATTATCTATTCCCTAGAGGAATATTATTGTTTTCAATAACACAACCTGGTAAATTCTGATGACTGTGCAGTATATTCTATGTTCTGGACATTCTGTGCATATTTCACAAACAAATTAGCCACTTCCCACAACAGTATGAATGTTCTGCTCATTTTAGGAATTGGCATTTAGCAGATTGATGCCTAATGGTTAAGTATAGTTTCTTTTCTTGCCTATGCTCTTTTTTTAACTTCCTTTCTTTATCTGTTTTCTTTACTTTTTTACTCAGCAAGAATTCAGATGTTTCTATAAGTGTAAGTCACACTACTTGCACCTCACAACTATTCTTACCTGCATCTCACCACCTTGCGGTACAGCTTGCTACCTCAATATCACTTCCAGGCTAGCGTGCTTGCACCACTTCTTGTTCTACATGTGGTAATGCCCTCAGAAGTGATGTTGAGGTAGCGAGCTGGTGAGACGCCAGTAATCTGGCACATGCAGGGAAAGTGGGCACGCTGGCTGCTGGTTTTATTGTTGAAGCCGTTATCTTACAATGTGTTTGTTTTGTGAGTATTTTATATGGTTTTAATAAAATTTAAAGGTGTACAGATACTGCTCTATTGCAAGCTTTGTTTTTTGATTTGTGACTGTCAGGAGAGGGCTTTAGAAGATGCCATATCAAGAGTACCATAGGATACGTTTGGAGTCATTACTAACCATCTGAGCTTTGCATGTTGATCATCTTTGATGTGGGGCATTGATTTCTGGTGAGACATTGAATCTGTACAGTGAGAGTGGTGGTCACGAGCACTGCATGAAGGATAATATGTGGATTATATATGGACACATTTGGTGAACTATAACATACACTGAAGTGGAGGACCTTTTTTGGGACTGCTTTTCATTTCATTATATATACATATTTGGTTTGGTGTCATTGTTATTAATTGAGGTTATTTACAATTTATTACATATTTATCTATTTTGAATCACTATGGGTATGGAGATGTGCAGCGATACCTAAGGTCTTTGTATTTTGGTTAGTTTCAGATACACTGGTTTGGTAAGAATTCAGATGCTTTGCAGTAGCAGGTTGTGCCTTGCAAGATTCATCAGAATTGTCCTCAAACTTTATTTTCACATGTGATTCCGCATAATGCTGGATTTGAAAGCAATGTGGACGTCACATTCAAAAATGATCTTCTACAAGGTGGCATGAATTAGACAGACAGAGGCAATAAAGAAACAGTGATTCTCAGCCGCTGCTTTTTTAGCATCATCATTTCATGTATACCAAGTTAGCTGTCTGTTTAGCTATCACTGTCTATATTCCTTTCCCCATTCACCATTTCCTCTTCACAAACCACAGAGCAAGTTGTGAACTGTGTGTAATGGGATATTACACCATTACTAAATAAGAAAAACATAAGATTGCTTAATAATGAAGGAGATAGAAATCTGCTTCACACTATGCACCCTAGAAAAGGCAATGTTTAGATCTGGAGATTGGGAAGGACAAGAATGGCATTTCATATCACTCTGGTAGTACAGAGTGCCTCTGATCCTGCTAATGAATTTCTATCTTATGGCCAATATATCATTTGGAGTTAACAGGACTACTGCCCATGTCCTCATCCTATGATGTTTAAAGTTGGTAACAGGTGTTGTGGGTTGAACAAATCATTTGTCTTTCTCTTATGCAGGCCATATGTGGTTCAAATTCTGAATGATTTTTCGTCCAAAAATCGAAAACGTCATTCGCTCGGTAATCCGTTAGTGCCATCAATGATTTTGAAAATCGGCCGACCAAGTCATAAAGTTCACCCCATATAACAGGCAAAACTTCTGTTCCTTCCAGGTCACTGCTCATGAGCTTATTCTTTTCAGAAAAACGATCGTACGATTTGACCATCATTGAGTTGAAAACTGGTCGTTTTTCACAAATTTTCCAACATGCCCCATCACCGAAAAGGGGAGGAACCACAAAAATCTTCTGGTGCTATTGACCTACTAACAGAGCGAAAATCGGCCGATTATTATTAAGTTCGTCGAATTTCGACCCATGTATGGCCAGCCTTTGGGCCAGTCCACACTGCGTTTGTTCCAGTGTGCTTTTTTCTGCATCCAAAATGCACAGAAAGTATGTTAAATGATTGTCAATATCATAGTTTACATCAGTGCTTGCAGTTCCAGTGCATTCCGGTTACAGAAAAAAAGTAGAACAGGCTGCATTTTTTCTGCAAAGAACTGTACTGGAGCACAGTAAAATGCATTAACAATGCACCGGAATGCACCTGAATACACCAAAATACACCCAAAACCCAACGGACCCCAGTACAGTGAAAAAAAAATCAGGAAGAGGAAGAAATATGTATTTTATGCCCTCCCATGCACAGCTTAGCAAGATGGAGGATCATCCTGAACTCTATGATCCTCAAGAAGCCATGTATAAAGACCATGCCAGAAAAGTAAGGTTATGGAGAGCGATTACAACCATTTTTTTCCTGATTTTGCACGTTATTCTAAAGAAAGTAGACTCATCTTGGTAAGTGACTTTTCATTATTATCTCTCCTTGATTTTACTGTATATTTCCTCCACTGAAATCTGTGAGTTGTTTGCAGATTGGAGAAAGTTATGTCCCTTTTCTAACCCTCCACACTTTATAGTTATCTGCCCACTCTGTCACTTTCCTTTCTGCTCCTGTAAGGGTAGAGGTCTGAACTCTGATAAGGACACTACTGTAAGCTTGACACACACCTTTCCAATCATTGTGCCTTTTCTCTGCAAAACCAGCCTAGATTCCCATGTAATACTGTGCCCTTTCCCTGCCAAAAGGAATATAAAGACAAACAAAATTACACTGTTGAATACGCTTTTTTTATTCACTAACATCAGGTCAGCAATTTGTCCAAAGATAAGGAAACAATCTTGCATGAATTTGCATGCCTTTTAATATATAAAGTATTATGTCATTATCCAACAATACTTATAAATGGGGTATGTAGCGCTAGATAACAGATGACAGGCACGGGGACTGTTACAATATGAAGTAACCATACAGTAGTTCATATAATGATTCATATATAACGGTCAGAAGCAAAACGAAGATGATCCAATGCTACTCCAGATCACATTAGGTGAGATAAGAGAAAATAGTGAGATTGTGCGCTTACCACAAGTGCACATAATATGCGCATTGTATGCAATTCAACAGCAACCGGGCATCATGGTCTGGTCAATAGCCTGGGCACCCTCTGGTCATGTCCGAACATCTGGGTCACAGGTACAACGCTATCCAGGTCCTCACTAGCTGTAGATTGTCCTTCGGCTTGCAGGGCAATTTTTTCTTCTTCTTGGAAACCACTATCAACTCTCACCCGCTGAACAGTGCTCATGGAGAAGGTACAGGACACACACCGGGTAATAGGACGGGACAGGCAGCCAAGTCAACACAGCCAGGCGACACTTCCCCGGACCATCCACTCTCATACAATTCATCAATCCGACCGCAACTGCAACGTCACCATCACACTCCCGCACTGCTGTGTGGCGGGAGTGTGATGGTGACGTTGCAGTTGCGGTCGGATTGATGAATTGTATGAGAGTGGATGGTCCGGGGAAGTGTCGCCTGGCTGTGTTGACTTGGCTGCCTGTCCCGTCCTATTACCCGGTGTGTGTCCTGTACCTTCTCCATGAGCACTGTTCAGCGGGTGAGAGTTGATAGTGGTTTCCAAGAAGAAGAAAAAATTGCCCTGCAAGCCGAGGGACAATCTACAACTAGTGAGGACCTGGATAGCGTTGTACCTGTGACCCAGATGTTCGGACATGACCAGAGGGTGCCCAGGCTATTGACCAGACCATGATGCCCGGTTGCTGTTGAATTGCATACAATGCGCATATTATGTGCACTTGTGGTAAGTGCACAATCTCACTATTTTCTCTTATCTCACCTAATGTGATCTGGAGTAGCATTGGATCATCTTCGTTTTGCTTCTGACCGTTATATATGAATCATTATATGAACTACTGTATGGTTACTTCATATTGTAACAGTCCCCGTGCCTGTCATCTGTTATCTAGCGCTACATACCCCATTTATAAGTCTTTATTCCAAGGTTTTGAGGTTTACCCTGTATGTTAGCTGCTCACCTGATCTGTTTGCGCTCACTTACCTACCCTTTATATTATCCAACAATAGACATGTCACAAATTATAAACAATACCAAAAACAAACAAAAATTACATGCATTAAAAATTGGATAGAATGTATTTAACAGAGAAACATCCAACAATAATGAACAAATATTGCATAATTTCCAAAATGTACAGTATGTATGTCAGCAATTGTACATAATTCAAAAATTATGAAGAAATAATGCATGCGTTAACAAATGTAAAACTAGATCATACGGTCCTGCCAGTCAAGTGCACCCGCAGGTGATATAAAATACTCCATCAATTTATCACGATTTTGAAGGGCAGTCATATTCTCTCTAGCATTGCTCCATTCAGCCAGCTCAAGGGCATTGTGTAAGGAGTCTTCAAAATTATAGCCATCTTGTTCTCTAATGTAATTGTGAAGCACACAACAAGCCTTGACAATATTTATCGCATTTTCAGGGGTCTGTTGCATAGTGGTGTGCAATATATGCCATTTTTGGCAAGGATTCCAAATGTATATTCAACCATTCTTCTGGCACGTGTTATCCTGTAATTAAATTTTCTCATGGCCTTTTATTCTTTTGTCATGGCCTAGGCCACATCATGACTAGGGCCGCATTATATGTTCACTCAACCCGAATGCTTCATCAGCAACAAACACATATGGGTAGGATGATTCTTTGGTACCTGGCCATAGTGGAGTATTTAACTTTTTCATCTTCAATTTCTGTCCTAATTTTGAATGACTACTGTCATAAGACCCAACATCAATATATGTGAATTTATAATCTGCATCCACGGCAGCCAAAAGTACTATTGAAAAGTATTTTTTGTAGTTATAATTATTGCTACCACTCAGTGACATACTGTACGTGTTCTTATATGTTTCCCATCTAATGCGCCCAAACAGTTTGCAAAATTACATCTTGACCAAAATAAATCAGACATTTGTAACCACTGTTCCCCAGAAGGAGCATCATAATGTTATGCAGAATGTGCCATATTGCCTTGCAAGTTCCATGAACAATGTAGTAGATTGTTGAATTGCCAATAGATGCATAGGAATTACCTGTAAATAAAGGCAATAATTATTAATAAACTAATTATTTTTTGTATGTGTTTTATACAAATATATACAAATTTTGTTTTATACAAATTTTATACAAATATATATGTTTACTTTGCTAAGTTAGATTTCCTATGCCCTATTGTTGAACTATAGCTTTCTGGTGTATATCAAAAAGAGTTTTACAAACTAACAGCATTTATTCTAAACAAACTTTTAATCTATCAACAGCACAGAGAGCAACTGGGATGATAATGGGGATGATTCTGAAGGTGGGGAGGCCATTTTTTTTTTTCAGAAAGCCCTGCCTCTCTGACAGAAGAGGGGACAGCATCCCAGGTTCAAAACACTGAAACACCATCAGTCTCGGACATGGCAGGATCTGAGATTGAAGACAGACCTGGACCATCTACACATAGTAGCTAAGATCCAGCTTGCCATAGCCCCATCCAAGCCCCTAGACAACAAAATAGAGAGCGCAGAAGAGAAGCAGGGGTTCTGCTGGCTAGGGTGCACAGAATAGGGGAACTGTATCTGTCACTAGTGACATGGTGGACATTCTGCAAGATTTTCTGAGGGAAATTATGAATGAGAGGGGTCTAAGAGTTCACTTCCTTCTAAGCCTGCTTCCAAAGGTTGAAAAGGTGCCACCAGAAGAAATTGTGGTCATGTACAATGTAATTAGGGCATATCAAAATGTAATTCCCCCACAGCCAAATGTCCAACAACATGGTATTTGTTCCTAGCAATCAATTCAGAAACCAATACATTAACCATGCACCTCATGCAGCACCCCCACATGCTATGGTGGATTTGCACCCCCTCCACCATCCTCCCATGGAACACCACATTATGGAGGAGTCGCAAATCCCCCAACACAACCCTCACACAGAGCACCACATTATGGGGATTTGCAAACCCTACACAACCCTCTCAGGTAGATCCGAATTATTAGGCATTTGCACACCCTCCAGCAACACCATCTCGTGGATCTCCTAACTTTGTTGGTTTTTGGACCCCACGAGAAAATTATGATGGCCTTGTGTTATTACAGCTGATTGCAGAAGAGGGATGCTACAGGCCCTGAAGGAGGAGGATTGACTGGTTTAACAATCTCTATAAATACTTTTTCTTGAATGTTTTCTGAGTTTATTCATTTGCAACAAAAATATGACATACATTAAAAAAAAAAAAAAGGTTTGGGTCACTATTGAATAACAAGAGAGAGGGTGCACCAACCTAGTGCAACTCACTCTAAAATTATATACAGTGCTCTGCATAAATGAGTACACCCTTTTTGAAAAGTACGATTTTAGTCAATATCTCAATGAACACAAGAACAATTTCCAAATTTTGACCAAACTGAGTTTTATAGAACATTTGTTTTGGTCACCACATGAAGGTAAGGTTAATGATATAACTTAGATTACAAAATCTTCGGTTTTACTCAAAATTAGTTGATGTAAAAATGAATACACCTTACAACAAAAACTACTGGTTGCTATCTAGTATTTTCTAGGACCTCCATGATTTGTAAGGACAACAAGTCTTCTAGGCATGGAATGAACAAGTTGGCGACATATTGCAACATCTATTTTTTTTCCATTCTTCAAGAACAACCTTTTAGAGCCTGGATGCTGGATGAAGAATGATGCTCAACTTGTCTCTTTAGAATTCCCCATAGATATTTGATTGGATTCAGATCAGGAGACGTACTTGGCCACTGAGTCACTTTCACCCTGTTCTTCTTCAGAAATTATGTGTGTTTTGAATGAATTATTTAGGAAAAATACTTTCTTAGGTGTGTGCAAATTAACAAATCTTGTTTGCAATCAGTGGTCTGCATTGTGGGAGTATTTTGTAGTGTAGTGTCCCATAGAAAATGTTGATTCTGAAAGGAAAGGAAAGGTTTCCTGACAAATCTGTTGGGGTGTACTAATTTATGCTTAGCACTGTCTTAACAATTAAAAAACAAGTGAATAGTCATAAATGTATGTCAAGCACAAGCATATCTACAGATACAGAAAAGACCACCTCCAGATTCACCATACTCAGTTGAGAGGATGGAATGATCACTGAGAAAGAGGGCTTTCCCCTCAAAATGCATTAGCTGTTCCCATGCCATCAGCCGAGTATAGTGTATCTGAAGGCAATCTCATAGGATTCTTTTGATACATTTGTGCATGTGTTTGTGACTAGAGATGAGCGAATCGAACTTGGCGAAGTGGAATTCGTTTCGAATATTAGGAAAAATTCGATTCGCATCGAATCCGAATTTTAGCCAACTTCGGATGCACGAATCGAATTTTCCCCGATCAGCCGGCAAAAGTGTCACTGCAGAGAGCTCCGCTATTTCTGACAGTTCTCTGACAGTTCTGACAGTTCATTTACAGCGGTTGAAACATTGTATCTATTTGTTTCCATTTAGGATACAGATGTTTTTATTCGGAAATAAATAGATACAATGTTTCAACCGCTGTAAATGAACTGTCAGAGAACTGTCAGAAATAGCGGAGCTCTCTGCAGATACACTTTTTGCTTTACTGGAATTCTTCTTCTTTTCATTCTTCTTCTTCTTTTCATTCTTCTTCTTCTTCTTCTTTTCATTCTTCTTTTCATTCTTCTTCTTCTTCTTTTCATTCTTCTTCTTTTCATTCTTCTTTTCATTCTTCTTCTTCTTCTTTTCATTCTTCTTCTTCTTCTTCTTTTCATTCTTCTTCTTCTTCTTCTTTTCATTCTTCTTCTTCTTCTTCTTTTCATTCTTCTTCTTCTTTTCATTCTTCTTCTTCTTCTTTTCATTCTTCTTCTTCTTTTCATTCTTCTTTTCATTCTTTTCATTCTTCTTTTCATTCTTCTTTTCATTCTTCTTTTCATTCTTCTTCTTCTTTTCATTCTTCTTCTTCTTTTCATTCTTCTTTTCATTCTTCTTCTCCTTCTTTTCATTCTTCTTCTTCTTTTCATTCTTCTTTTCATTCTTCTTCTTCTTCTTTTCATTCTTCTTTTCATTCTTCTTCTTCTTCTTTTCATTCTTCTTTTCATTCTTCTTTTCATTCTTTTCATTCTTCTTTTCATTCTGCTTTTCATTCTTCTTCTTCTTCTTTTCATTCTTCTTCTTCTTTTCATTCTTCTTTTCATTCTTCTTCTTCTTTTCATTCTTCTTTTCATTCTTCTTCTTCTTCTTTTCATTCTTCTTCTTCTTCTTCTTTTCATTCTTCTTCTTCTTCTTCTTTTCATTCTTCTTTTCATTCTTCTTCTTCTTCTTCTTTTCATTCTTCTTTTCATTCTTCTTCTTTTCATTCTTCTTCTTTTCATTCTTCTTTTCATTCTTCTTCTTCTTTTCATTCTTCTTCTTCTTCTTTTCATTCTTCTTTTCATTCTTCTTCTTCTTCTTTTCATTCTTCTTCTTCTTTTCATTCTTCTTTTCATTCTTCTCATTCTTCTTTTCATTCTTCTTCTTCTTCTACTTTTCATTCTTCTTTTCATTCTTCTTCTTCTACTTTTCATTCTTCTTTTCATTCTTCTTCTTCTTTTCATTCTTCTTCTTTTCATTCTTCTTTTCATTCTTCTTCTTCTACTTTTCATTCTTCTTCTTCTTCTTTTCATTCTTCTTTTCATTCTTCTCATTCTTCTTTGCATTCTTCTTTTCATTCTTCTTCTTCTTTTCATTCTTCTTTTCATTCTTCTTCTTCTTCTTTTCATTCTTCTTTTCATTCTTCTTCTTCTTCTTTTCATTCTTCTTTTCATTCTTCTTCTTCTTCTTTTCATTCTTCTTTTCATTCTTCTTTTCATTCTTCTTCTTCTTCTTTTCATTCTTCTTCTTCTTCTTTTCATTCTTCTTTTCATTCTTCTTCTTCTTCTCATTCTTCTTCTTCTTCTTTTCATTCTTCTTCTTCTTCTTTTCATTCTTCTTCTTCTTCTTCTTTTCATTCTTCTTTTCATTCTTCTTCTTTTCATTCTTCTTCTTCTTCTTTTCATTCTTCTTCTTCTTCTTCTTTTCATTCTTCTTCTTCTTCTTCTTTTCATTCTTCTTCTTCTTCTTCTTTTCATTCTTCTTTTTCATTCTTCTTTTTCATTCTTCTTCTTTTTCTTTTCATTCTTCTTCTTCTTTTCATTCTTCTTCTTCTTTTCATTCTTCTTTTCATTCTTCTCCTTCTTTTCATTCTTCTCCTTCTTTTCATTCTTCTTTTCATTCTTCTCCTTCTTCTTTTCATTCTTCTTCTTCTTCTTTTCATTCTTCTTTTCATTCTTCTTCTTCTTCTTTTCATTCTTCTTCTTCTTCTTTTCATTCTTCTTTTCATTCTTCTTCTTCTTTTCATTCTTTTTTTCATTCTTCTTCTTTTCATTCTTCTTCTTCTTCTTCTTTTCATTCTTCTTCTTCTTCTTCTTTTCATTCTTCTTTTTCATTCTTCTTTTTCATTCTTCTTCTTTTTCTTTTCATTCTTCTTCTTCTTTTCATTCTTCTTCTTCTTTTCATTCTTCTTTTCATTCTTCTCCTTCTTTTCATTCTTCTCCTTCTTTTCATTCTTCTTATCATTCTTCTCCTTCTTCTTTTCATTCTTCTTCTTCTTCTTCTTTTCATTCTTCTTTTCATTCTTCTTCTTCTTCTTTTCATTCTTCTTTTCATTCTTCTTCTTCTTTTCATTCTTTTTTTCATTCTTCTTCTTTTCATTCTTCTTCTTCTTCTTTTCATTCTTTTCATTCTTCTTTTCATTCTTCTTTTCATTCTTCTTCTTCTTTTCATTCTTCTTCTTCTTCTTCTTCTTCTTCTTTTCATTCTTCTTCTTCATTCTTCTTCTTCTTCTTCTTCTCATTCTTCTTTTCATTCTTCTCCTTCTTTTCATTCTTCTCCTTCTTCTTCTTTTCATTCTTCTTTTCATTCTTCTTCTTCTTCTTTTCATTCTTCTTCTTCTTCTTTTCATTCTTCTTTTCATTCTTCTTCTTCTTTTCATTCTTTTTTTCATTCTTCTTCTTTTCATTCTTCTTCTTCTTCTTCTTTTCATTCTTCTTCTTCTTCTTCTTTTCATTCTTCTTTTTCATTCTTCTTTTTCATTCTTCTTCTTTTTCTTTTCATTCTTCTTCTTCTTCTTTTCATTCTTCTTCTTCTTCTTTTCATTCTTCTTCTTTTCATTCTTCTTTTCATTCTTCTTCTTTTCATTCTTCTTCTCATTCTTCTTCTTCTTTTCATTCTTCTTCTCATTCTTCTTCTTCTTTTCATTCTTCTTCTTCTTCTTTTCATTCTTCTTCTTTTCATTCTTCTTCTTCTTCTTTTCATTCTTCTTCTTCTTCTTTTTCTTTTCATTCTTCTTTTCATTCTTCTTCTTCTTCTTCTTCTTTTCATTCTTCTTCTTCTTCTTTTCATTCTTCTTCTTCTTCTTTTCATTCTTCTTTTCATTCTTCTTCTTCTTCTTCGTCGTGCCCCGTGACTGCCCAAATGAGTGAAGTGTGCGGTGATTCTAAGATCGACGGCACTCATCTGCATGTCATACTGACTGACAGTATTATTTCTCTTCCCCAGCAGACTCCAAGGGCATTTAAATTAAAGGTACAGTGTTCTGCACTAATATAAAGGCTCTCTGAAGCCTAGAAACCCTTTAAATAAGTTAAATTTGCGGCGAATAAATTCGCATCGAATCTAATTTCTCCCGCAAATTCGGCGAATCAGCCGAATCGAATTTTTGAATAATTCGCTCATCTCTATTTGTGACTATTCACTTACTTTTTAAGAAAAATTGTAGTATCTTACTGGGTCGCTGTGCTCTCTCTCTTGTTGTTATATAGCTTGTGCAAGAGTCTGCTTTACATATGCACCACATATGAGTGCAGTGGGTTATGTTACGTTTGGTCACTATTGGCCTAAATAGGTGTTCATACATTTTTTGACACTATTGTGTTGTAAAAAATAATGTTCTTAAAAATTGGCCTGGTTATCGTGGCCAAAAAATATTATTTTGTTAAAAAAAGTAAAAAAAGCATTAATAAAACAAAGATGTTAAAATAATTATTTTGTCTGCATTTGTATTTGTTTTGGTGATTATTGGTACAGGGAAAGGGACAGGTAAAAAAGATATTTAGTTACCACAGCGTCACTAGCAGACATTCTGTAGCTGTCATGGACTTGCGGTATCATGACATTTAAGGTCAGGTGATAGAATATTCATCAGATTATCAAAGCTGTAAGATAAAGAACAGTACACATTCTTGCATATAGGTTCATAAATGTACACTCAATGGTCACTTTATTAGGTACACCTTGCTAGTCCCAAGAAAATATCCCCCACTCCATTACACCACTACCACCACCCACCTGAACCATTGATACAAGTCAGGATGGATCCATGCTTTCATGCTGTTTATGCCAAATTCTGACCCTACCATTTAAATGTCGCAGCAACCAGTCTGCCCATTCTTCTCTGACCTCTGAGATCAACAAGGCATTTTCATCCACACAGTTGTTTTCGGACCATTCTCTGTAAACCCTAGAGATGGTTGTGCATGAAAATCCCAGTAGATCAGCAGTTATTGCAATACTCAGACCAGCCCATCTGGCACCAACAACCATGCTATGTTCAAAGTCACTTAAAAGTCAGTTAGCAGCAACTCAATGCATCTAGGCATGTAGACGTGGTGAAGACGATTTGCTGAACTTCAAACTGAGCATCAGAATGGGGAAGAAAGGGGATTTAAGTGACCCTGGTTCTACAGTAAGCTGACTGAGGGGAGCTGTCTGTCAAAGATCTGTCTGGTATCACTGGAGAGAGAGTAGCTTAGAAGATTGGAAGGAGGCTGCCATTCTGTCCTTGGGCTTGTAAATGCAGACACTAAGAAATCTTGGGGACTTTGTGATAAAAGATAAATCAGTACTTTGATTACCAGACACACAAAAATTAATTTCTGGAAATCCCCTCCACAAATTTTTTTTTATATATTTCCAGGCTACAGGGGTTCAGCAACAAGCTAATCATTTTTCTAAATAGCTCCACACTTGCTTGTCTCTGCACTCTATCTCATAGGTACTGTTCCCTTCCTGCTGCACTCGAAAAACCTTAATATACCTGTCGTCTAGACATATTCGAAGTGTCCTATCCTATATTTTACATAAATTTACCTTCAAAATATGTTATTTGCATTACTTACCTTTCAATTGACATCCCTGTGAATTTAAAAAAATGTGTACAGATGTTGACGAAGGTCTACATATAGTGTACAAAATCGGTCCTTGCTTTCCCGCTCCATCAACAGTGGATGTACCCAGTAATGCCTTCTCTTGCAGGCATGCAGTTTCAGGAGTGCTATGGCCATAATCATGCACAAGCCTGCCTGTGCAGACATCTTCTGTACACATCAGCACTCGAATGACACTTCCAAGGGATAGACAGGAACTGATCTGACAGGAAAAGTGACCCAGAAGCATTGTCCTGAAGAAAAGAAATATTTTGCTACTGAAATGACCCCCCCCCCCTCCAAAAAAAAGCATTTGGAACACATCAAAGATGCATCAAACCCGTGCCAAAAATGCGGCAGAAATGCAACTAGGGAACGTTTCTGTAGTGTGAACCAGACCTAAATGTAAAATCATCACAGGTGCAAGAAATAATTGAAAGATGACTTAGCAGGTGCTAATAATTTCTCTTGCCCTTGAAGCCAGTTTTTGTGCACCTTTTATGTGCCTTTTGGATACACTTTCCTGATGTAAACGGTAAACGTTGTGATGCTAAATACATGTGTTTTTCTTTCTTTTTCTTTTTGGGTTGAGACTGGGCTGTAGAGGTGATGATTCCATTCTGCAATGATTTAGGAAAGTGACATTTTGTAGTAGTTAGCAACCACTGAAGTGTCCGACTATCCTTTTAGTGGGCTTTGACTTAAGACCACTGCTCCTCTTTGTTAGTAGAGTTTATTTTTTATTATATGCTGTCATGGTTTTTGAAACTTCTTTCTTTGACACATTAAATAATTTGAAGTTTTGCAGACCAATGCACCTGTCCCATCTGTTCTGTCTCTTTAGGATTTTGTCAGCTGCCTCACGTTGCTTTGAAAACATACAAAGTGATAATTGGCAAGCCTCTTCTATAGCTGATGCATACTGCTAACTGGCAATTAGCCTAACATAACTTGCAGTTGCAATTGTGTTCGTAACTGTGATCTATTTGCTGAAAAGTTCAATTCCTTTTCAGTTGGGCTTTTTCACATTATGATTGCACCAACTGTGAGGTAGTCTGCACTTATCTTTGATGCTGCTAAGGAACAATGCCTGCATTCAGTTTAACGTTTCATTGCATAGTGGACATCACCTGGATAGTCTCATTATGTGAAATTTTTTGGCAACATTCGAAAATAAATATTTAAGTAAACTTGGGATGGATTTAAAGGATGAGTTCACCTTTCCTAACATGTTACATGTTACACCCATATTTAGGATGTACATGTTACAGTCCGACTGGCCCCACCCATATTCCCCCCAATCCCCATTGTGACAGCTAGCAGGGGATCTTCTCCTCCCTGCTAGCTGTCACAGTTTTAATAAAATGCGGCAGTGCGGATCTCCACAGGATTCCTCACCACTTGTTGATGAGTCTCAAAATTGGGCAAGTCAACCAGTGGTTAATAACAGAACTGTCTGCATATATTCTTTGCTGTGGTTAAAAAGAAGGATTGTTTTTAACTATCATGTCTGAGGTTGATCAATCTTTATTCTCACATGCATAGACAGCATTAGTGAATTTTAGATTATATCCAAAGTGATATAAAATCTCACTTGGCTTCATATGGGGAGAATTTATCAAAATTGGAGCAGCTGTGCATGGCAACCAGCTTCTTTTACAAGTTTAAAATAATAATCATGCAGTGCTCAATGAAAATAAATAGGCAGAAAATGCTGTGCTCACATATACATGCGTACCAAGGCACAATATGATAAATAATATAATAATAAAATAAGTAATGATGAGATATGTAATGTGCTTCAAATTAATGAATCATAAAAAGTCCTTGTGATGATAAGTGAAAATGATAGTGTCCATAAAACTGTGACAATCGGTGAAAATCTGCATATAAGTGATCATGAATCTTAATCCATATGCCAATGAAGTATTTGGTGATGTGACAGGGATATAGTAAAAATGCGCACTCACCAGATGCGTATTTAAAATACGCATATATGTATAAGGTATGGTCAGCCGGGGATCCCATTTAAAATGGATGATGCAGCCTGGGCAGGAATCTCCCTTCTCTGGATCCTGTACAGTACTGCAGCCGTCCTCCACAGTGGGCTCTGTGAATTGTTTAGCTCAGAATGGAGCCAAAGAAAAGGTTTCCCATAGTGTAGTAATTAAAGGTAATTTATTTAATAAATAAAATGTAGCCATCCACGTGGGTATATGAGTATTATAAAATCAGGTAACAGTAGCATTTAAGACACACTGACCATCCAAGCTCAAAGATGGCCGCTGGACCTTCTCAAGGCTCCGGTGGCATGATGTCACGTCATACGGCTCCTCCTTGACGCGTTTCATGCCATGCACAGGCACCCTTTATAATTAAGTGCAGTTTTATGGACACTATCATTTTCACTTATCATCACAAGGACTTTTTTTGATTCATTAATTTGAAGCACTTTATTTATTTATTTGAAGTACTTTACATATCTCATCATTACTTATTTTATTATATTATATTATTTATCATATTGTGCCTTGGTACGCATGTATACGTGAGCACATTTTCTGCCTATTTATTTTCATTGACGCTGCACGATTATTATTTTATGCTTATTGGAGGTTATCTGGTTACCTTGTTAGTGCAATAGCAGCTGTTTCATAGCGCTCGCTGATTTTTCCTTTTTGTATCTTTTACAAGCTTACTCATTTAAAGGATTCACTTGAAAAAACAGTAATAATAAATGCCCATTTTTTTTTTTAAGGTTAACAAATTGTGCATTTACTATTTTTTTGGAGCCTGGAAGCCATTGCACCAGTGATCAGCAGATCGCTGGTACCATGCAGGACTCCTGGAAGCTGTCAGTGTATCTGTGTACCCATAAATCCTGTACAGGCAAGCAGATACAATCTGGCAGGAAGACACAATGAACTACAATAGCACTCAACAGTGCTGTGGAAGTTTATTGAGAACTACAAGTCGACATCTGCAAAGGCTGTCGGCACTTGTAGTTCATTCATTCACAGAACTCTGTGAATGAATGAGTGATGCGGCTATGTGGGTTTTCAAAAAGTGACAGCTCGTACAGGGAACTGCTCCCCATAGTACTGTCACAGGGAGGAAGAGGATTGGCTGAAGCAGTAGGAACATGTTACATGTTCCACCCCAAAAATGGGTGGAGCAAGTAATATGTTCCCAAAGGTGAACTTCTACTTTGAGCTTTGAAAAGCTAGAAGCTGATTGGTTACAATGCACAGCTGCTCCATATTCTGCTCCAGTTTTAATGAATTCCCCTTAAAGTTTATTGTCTTATGTATAGTACATTGTAGCTTTAAAACCTTAGCTAAATGTGGTATAACAAATGGTTAGCTATATACATTTTTTACTGAAATGCACTTTTTTTTTTGCTAAAATGCACTTTATTTTGGTTTGCAGCATTGCTGACAACTGGGTGAGTTGACCAGTTTTGTCTCTGAGAGCCCTAGATCAAGGGTCTCTAAACTATGGCCCTCCAAGTGTTGAGGAACTGCAAGTCCTATGAGGCCTTGCAAGACTCTGACATGGCATGATGGGACTACTTGTACTGCTGGAGGGCCATAATTTGGAGGGCCATGGTCTAGATAGTAGTTTGTTGCCAAATCTATGTAATTGCACTTCCAAGTATGATAGTTTTATCTTTTCCTGTTGTTCAGCCCAAAGGTCAAATTTTCTTGTGCTTTCTTGTGCTCCTGAGAGTCTTGTGCTCCTAAGCTTTCTTGTGCTCCTGAGAGTCAGAGCTGGCCAGGATACATTGTGCTTGCCGGAGTGCTTCACTAGCCTGTTTGTAATGATGCAGCAAGGCTTTTTTAAAGGAGTTTGCATATGCAATTATCTTGCCCCTGAGGACAGACTTGCCTGCTTCCCAAAATAGTATTGGATTATTTGTGTGGTCCTGGTTGTGTGTTGTATATTCTGTCCTGGCTGTGCGGATGTGGTGTAGAAAGTCTTTATTGTGGACCAGAGACATCATGTCTGATAGTGGGGATTCTCGAGCGAAAGGTAATTTATCCATGTTGACAGATTTTTACATGCGGAATCTACGATCTTCATCTGAGTGCATGATAGTGTTAAAACCACCCCCACTATATATAGCAGTATTGGGTGTTGCATAAGCCATTTGGCAGTGTCTTTAAAAAAAAAGGTTATGTTAGGGGAATTGGGTGGATGTATGGTGCATGGTAATTTTTTATGTAATAATATGATAGCTCTTGTTCTGTGGCCTACTGTCAGGGATCCCACCACTTCACCCACCCAAAGTTTTTTCAGGTGGTTAAAAACAAAGGCTGGCAAATGGGTCTCCTGCAATAGGGCAATATCTGTCTTTAATCATTTGTGTCGTAATACCTTCATGCGTTTATTAGAAGAACGTAGGTCTTTCACATTTCAAGATACAATTTTTATGGTGGCCATGAGGAAAGTATGTTAGGTTTTAATAAGAAATATTTGTTACCCGTAGGTGACCCACCCTGTGTGCAACGGGGGGAGCAGGTGACCTGTGTTTAATATGGGGACATTAGGAAAAATGTCAGAACCCATGAACCAGAAAAGGGGTCTCACACTCTTAGATTGTAAGCTCCAAGGAGCAGGGTTATCCTAACCCTCTTGTATTGAACTGTAACATTGTTGTATTGTCTCCCTTTATATTGTACAGTGCTGAGCAAACTGTTGGCACTATATAAATCCTGTATAATAATAATAATAAAAAATATAGAACCATTGGAAAGGAAGGGAACATCCTTTCCAGAGAACTATGTATATTTGCAGCTTCAATTTTTTCCACATTGGAAATTGTGTGAGCATAAAGTCCCTCAAGTCCTTAGCAACCGCTAGTTGGAGGGAAAATGTACCAGGAGAGTTTAAAGCAGAGGCCCTGGAAAAGCCATATGGCTGGATAAAGCATCCCCCCCTCTGATGAAGGGGCTAAGGATTTGTATAGGCAATAGTATATATACACTCACCGGCCACTTTATTAGGTACACCTGTTAAATTGCTTGGTAACACAAATTGATAATCAGCCAATCACATGGCAGCAACTCAATGCATTTAGGCATCAAGCCATGCTGAACACAACTTTCTGAAGTTCAAACAGAGCATCAGAATGGGGGAAAAGGGAATTTAAGTGACTTTGAACATGACATGGTTGTTGGTGCCAAACGGGCTGGTCTGAGTATTGCAAAAACTGCTGATCTACTGGGATTTTCACATACACACATCTCTAGGGAGATTGAGACTCATGAGACTAAGCAATGTTTTTCCAGTCTTCTATTGTCCAATTTTGGTGAGCTTGTGGGAATTGTAACGTCTGTTTCCTGTTCTTAGCTGACAGGAGTGGCACTCGTTGTGGTTTTCTGCTGCTGTGGCCCATCAGCATCAAAGTTCAACATGTTTTGTGTACAGAGATAGTATTCTGCATACCTTGATTGTAATCAGTGGTTATTTGAGTTACGGTTGCTTTTCTATCGTCTGGAACCAGTCTGCCCATTCTCCTCTGACATCAGCAAGGCATTTTTGTCCACACAACTGCTGGTGACTGGATATTTTCTCTTTTTTGGACCATTCTCTGTAAACACTAGAGATGGTTGTTTGTGAAAATCCCAGCAGATCACCAGTTTTTTAAATACTCAGACCAGCCTGTCTGTCACCAACAACCACGCCACATTCAAAATCACTTAAATCCTCTTTTTTCCCTATTCTGATGCTCAGTTTGAACTTCAGCAAGTCCTCTTTACCACGTCTAGGTGCCTAAAGGCACTGAGTTGCTGCCATGTGACTGGCAGATTAGCAATTTGTGTTACCAAGCAATTGAAAAAGTGTACCTAATAAAGCGGCCTGTGAGCATACATCAAAGGTATATAACCTGTCAGGGATCGCGGCTCCGTAGTCCAGGATCGTGGCGCCGTCCCCCGTGCATGCGCATTGGCGGCAGATCGCACCGGGACACAGGCACTAGGTCCCGGCGAGCCGCGGCTGACAGGACGCCGCGCATGCACAGTAGGAGCCGCGGGCGCGCCTCAGGCGTCCAATGACAGCCGGGGGCGCGTCCTAGCCGGCCAATGACAGTGCAGGGCCCCCTATTTAAAGATGCCCTGCACTGTCACAGATTGCCGCAAGGTCTTTCTGTGATTCTGAGTTCCTGCACCCGTCTAGTGACCCTGATTGACCCTGACTACGCTACCTGCCCCTGTGATTGACCCGGATTGCCCTGACTACACTGCCTGCTCCTGTGATTGACCCGGATTGTCCTGACTATTCTGCCTGCTCCTGTGTTTGACCCGGATTGCCCTGACCATTCTACGGACTGACTTACCCTGCTGATCCTGCGTGTGACCCGACTACTCTTTGCCCACCGATTCTGTACCCCGCTTACCCTCACGGGCCCACGATCCGTTACTACCCTGCTTTGGCCGCCATCCTCTTCACATCTGGCTCTCCCGGTACCTGTCCCCGGAGGTCTCCTCAGCCACTGGTGGGCCTGCTCGGAGGTCATGACCTGGCCCGGGACTGTTTCAAGTCTATCCCCACCATCAGGGGCCCTGGTGAAAGCACAGCCCGGGCTTAGACCCCACGCTCTGAGTAGGTCTGTCAGTTGGCAGCCTGAGGCACCACCTGGCGGATCATAACAGTACCTTGCGGCCATGACAGAGCCAGGAAGTGGACCGGCGTCCCTAGAGGATATTTGCCAGCACCTGGCAACTTTGACCCAGGCTTTCCAGAATTTCCACAGTCGCTGCGCCCGACTGGAGAACCGCATGGAGTCATTAGCTCCCCTGACTCCCCCTGCTCAGAGTCCTCCATCTGCAGAACCTCCCGCTAACCCGGTATCCGGAGCAGTTGCCACACCCCTAGCTCCTGAACCCCGCGTTCCTCTGCCGGAACGATTTCGTGGTGACCGGAGCCGCTTCCGAGCCTTCCGGAACGCTTGCACCCTGTACTTCGACTTACAGCCCCGCACGTTCACCACCGAGACCGTCAAGGTGGGGTTTATAGTCTCCCTCCTTCAGGATGAGCCCCAGGATTGGGCTCACCGTCTGATGGAGAAGCACGACCCCCATCTTGACTCCGTGACCGAGTTCTTTCAGGCCATGGCCGTTTTGTATGACGACCCTCAGCGGGCTGCTTCCGCAGAGGCTACCCTATACTCTCTGCGGCAGGGCCGCCGGACAGCCGAAGAATACGCGTCCGATTTTAGGCGTTGCATGGGAGACACCAGATGGAACGATGCGGCCTTATGTCACCAGTTCCGCATCGGGCTGTCTGAGTCTCTCAAAGACGAACTAGCACAAGTAGGCCTACCTGACTCCCTGGAAAAACTGATTGAGTTGGCCATTCAAATTGACCGTAGACTAAGGGAACGTCGGCTGGAAAGGAGCAGCCAGAGTCAAAGGGTGGCATGGATTCCATCGAGAGACACCGCTCCAGCCCCAGGGAACCATCCGCGAAGCACGGAAACAGGGGACAACTCGGAACCCATGCAACTGGGACTGGCCCGTTCCCACTTATCGGTCGAGGAACGTCAGAGGAGATGATCACAGAACCTATGTCTGTACTGCGGGGAAGCTGGTCACCAGGTGCGCTCCTGTCCTGCAAAAATGAGTAAGTCCACTCCCGTTTCTTTTACTTTACCTGCAGGAAGGGATGATCAGTCAAGTTACCTGGCCATTCCTGTGTCTTTACAGCTCCCCGGAGGAACATTGTCGGTGACCGCAATCGTTGACTCAGGAGCCTGTAGTTGTTTTATCGATCTGACTTTTGCCCACCGGCAAAAAATCCCTCTCCAGACCAAAGAAAGGGGGTTCAACATCTTCTTGGCAGATGGGTCCAGTATAAAATCAGGGGTGGTGGACCAGGAGACACCCCCCATTTTCACCACAATGGCAGACCATCACCAGGAGTTCCTCCGTTTGGATGCCATCGCATCCCCCCTTTTTCCAGTCATTCTGGGGCTCCCTTGGCTGAGGGCCCATAACCCCCAGATTGACTGGGAAAAGGGAACAATTCAATTTCGGTCACCTTATTGTTTGAGTCACTGCCACGTCACAGGATCCGTGGTTCCCCGGTTCCTCCTGTGCTTGGATGGAGACACCAATCTATCCCAGGTTATTCCTCCGGCCTACCATGACTTCTTAGACATTTTCAGTAAGCGGGGAGCTGACATTCTTCCTCCGCACCGTTCCTACGATTGCCCCATAGACCTCCTACCCGGATCTGAAATCTCATTCGGCCGTATCTTTCCCTTCTCTGAAACGGAATCGGGTGTGCTGAGGGAATATATTGACGAAAACCTTCGGAAGGGATTTATTCGTCCATCCACATCCCCAGCCGGGGCCGGGTTGTTCTTCGTAGAGAAGAAGGACAAATCGTTACGGCCCTGCATAGACTACCGTGATCTGAACAAAATAACGGTAAAGAATCGTTATCCCTTACCCCTAGTCCCCGAGCTCCTCCAGAGACTGAGATCGGCAACGATATTTAGTAAATTAGACCTGCGGGGGGCCTATAACCTTGTTCGTATCAGGGAGGGGGATGAGTGGAAGACGGCGTTCCGTACGAGATTCGGTCACTATGAATATTTGGTGATGCCATTCGGGCTCTGTAATGCACCGGCGACCTTTCAGCACTTTATCAACGATGTTTTTCGTGATTTTCTTGATATTTTCGTGGTGGTTTATTTGGATGACATCCTAATTTTTTCCCCCTCACTGGAGGTTCATCGAGGTCACGTGTTACGGGTATTAGAACGGTTGCGTCAACACGGGCTATACGCTAAGGCAGAAAAGTGCTGTTTCGAACAGCGCGAAATCACGTTCTTGGGACTGGTTCTCTCTTCCGCGGTGGTCGCGATGGATCCCCAGAAAGTCACGGCGATCTTAGATTGGCCAATACCCGCCGACAAAAAGGGGGTACAGCGTTTCATCGGCTTTTCTAACTTTTACAGAAAGTTTGTTAGGAACTTCTCCGGTCTGGTCTCCCCGATCACGCAACTGACGAAACAAGGGGTCCGCTTTAAGTGGACTCCCGAAGCTCAGACGGCATTCGAAAAGCTCAAGAAATTGTTCACCTCTGCTCCCATTCTCTGCCATCCGGATTCTTCTCTCCCATATGTTTTGGAAGTGGACGCCTCCGAAAACGCGGTAGGAGCGGTCCTGTCCCAAAGTAATGGTACCAAGGAACTACTGCACCCTGTGGCGTTCTTCTCCAGGAAGTTGACACCAGCGGAACGTAACTATGACATTGGAGATCGGGAGCTCCTGGCCATTAAAGCCGCTCTAGAAGAATGGAGGTATTTACTGGAAGGAGCCACGCACCCAATCCTAATATTCACAGATCACAAAAACCTTGAATATTTAAGAACGGCTAAATGACTGAGACCGCGCCAAGCGAGATGGGCTCTTTTCTTTTCTCGATTCACATTCCATATAACGTACCGACCCGGTATTAAGAATACAAAACCAGACGCTCTGTCCTGCATGTTTGAGGACCCCGACGACGCCATGGTACCAGACACCATCTTACCTTCTGGAAGCTTCCTCGCTCTACAAACGGAACTTCGCTCCCGGCTTCTCGATGCTTCTGCAGGACTACCAGTTCCGTCTGGGTCACCCCTCCAGAGCCACGGTAGGCTGTTTTGGAAGGAAGACCAGATCATGGTCCCAGAAGAAGTGCGAACCTTGGTCCTAGGGCACTGCCACGACCATCCAATGGCGGGTCACTTCGGGGTTACGAAAACTCTGGAACTACTACGGCGCTCGTTCTGGTGGCCAGACATGATCAAGGATTGTGAGCGTTACGTCCGGACTTGTCCCACCTGTCAAAGGAACAAGCCCTCCAGGAGCAGGGCATAAGGATTGTTTCATCCATTACCCATACCCAAGCGGGCCTGGCAAATGATAGCCATGGATTTCGTGGTCGAACTCCCACCATCCCAAGGCTACACAGCAATAATGGTGATCATCGACCGCTTCTCAAAGATGGCACATTTCATGCCCCTGGAGAAGACCCCATCAGCACCGGAAACGGCACGGATCTTCATTAAGGAAGTGGTGAGGCTTCATGGGGTTCCCGAAGATATTGTGTCAGATCGGGGGGTCCAATTCACCTCCAGGTTCTGGAACGCCTTATGTAAAGCGCTGGGAATCAAGCTGTCGCTTTCATCCGCCTACCATCCACAGACCAACGGCCAAACCGAGAGGACCAACCAAACGCTGGAACAGTACTTACGATGCTACACATCCTACCTTCAGGATGACTGGCTGGCGTTGTTGCCTTCCGCAGAATTCTCATACAACAACTCGAGTCACTCAGCTACGGGTCAATCCCCGTTCTTTTCCAATTACGGGTACCATCCCACATTCCTCCCTGATCTAATGCCTGAAAATCCGGTACCGGCGTCTCAAGACATCTTGAACTTCTTTTCCGTCAATAACAAGACGATTCAGGAAGCCATCGCTAAAGCCCAAGAGGACAGTAAAAGGGCATTCGACAGAAAGAGAAGAGGAGAATTACTACTTCAACCAGGGGATCAGGTTTGGCTAGCAACAACCAACTTGAAGATGCTGTGCCCTTCAAGGAAGCTGGGACCCAAGTACATTGGCCCATTTCCGGTAAAACGAGTAGTCAACGAGGTGGCCTACGAACTCGAGCTTCCGCGGACCTTCAAGATACATCCTGTGTTCCATGTGTCTCTCCTGAAGCCATCTAGACCGGATCCCTTCCCGGACCGTGAATCCGGACCTCCCGAGGCAGTCACCATAGGTGACCAGGAAGAATATGAAGTGGAGACTATCCTCAGTTGCCAAAAGAGGGGGGGCCAGACACAGTTCCTGATAAAATGGAAGGGTTATGGCCCTGAGGAGAACTCATGGGAACCCGCCCAGAACATTCACGCACCCAGGCTCATCCGGGAGTTTTGTCGTAGTCACCCGCGGTGGAGAGATCAGTGGGGCTCCCGGAGAGTGCCCATTGGGGGGGGCAATGTCAGGGATCGCGGTGCCGTCCCCCGCGCATGTGCATTGGCGGCAGATCGCGCCGGGACACAGGCACTAGGTCCCGGCGAGCCGAGGCTGACAGGACGCCGCGCATGCGCAGTAGGAGCCGCGGGCGCGCCTCAGGTGTCCAATGACAGCCGGGGGCGCGTCCTAGCCGGCCAATGACAGTGCAGGGCGCACTATTTAAAGATGCCCTGCACTGTCACAGTTTGCCGCAAGGTCTTTCTGTGATTCTGAGTTCCTGCACCCGTCTAGTGACCCTGATTGACCCTGACTATGCTTCCTGCCCCTGTGATTGACCCGGATTGCCCTGACTACGCTGCCTGCTCCTGTGATTGACCCGGATTGTGCTGACTATTCTGCCTGCTCCTGTGTTTGACCCGGATTGCCCTGACCATTCTACGGACTGACTTACCCTGCTGATCCTGCGTGTGACCCGACTACTCTTTGCCCACCGATTCTGTACCCCGCTTACCCTCACGGGCCCATGATCCGTTACTACCCTGCTGGGGCCGCCATCCTCTTCACATCTGGCTCTCCCGGTACCTGTCCCCGGAGGTCTCCTCAGCCACTGGTGGGCCTGCTCGGAGGTCGTGACCTGGCCCGGGACTGTTTCAAGTCCATCCCCACCATCAGGGGCCCTGGTGAAAGCACAGCCCGGGCTTAGACCCCACGCTCTGAGTAGGTCTGTCAGTTGGCAGCCTGAGGCAGCACCTGGCGGATCATAACATAACCATATAAATGTATCAATCATAAAAACTCAAACATCATATGTACATACTCATTTGCTGGATATAGAAGTTACTCCTTGCTCAATTGGGGAGGGAGTGTAAGTGACCAACAGAAAGAGCCTGTCCCTGTGATTTTGGTCAGGTGATCATCCGGCAACTTGGGGTAGATCCATACTTGATTTTCCTTGAGGTTTCCTTGTTGGGGCTGTGTAGAGCTTTGCAGAAAAAGACTGCCTTTTGTTCCAGTGAAGTGGCATCTTAGTTAGAGCAGTTAAGAAACTGTTCCACTTCTGAGGGTGAGTGGAATGTTAGGTGTTCATCCTCTGGCGTTGTGAAATGGAGGACCACAGGGTAAGCGAGAGTGAATTTGATGCATTGTTGAAATAAAGCTGTACAAATCTGAGAAAAAGATTTGCTTTGCGCTTGCGGGATATGTCCGCTGAATAACTGGCAAATAGTACGAGATTGTGACCTTCTATTTGTAAGGTGTGTTGTCTTCTGAACTTTTGTAATATTAGCTGTTTGTCCGCTTTCTTCAAGTAGCGGACGATTACCAGTCTTGGAAATTTCCGGTTTTCAGTGGGGGGTCCTATTCTGTGTGCTCTTTCCACTGGACAGCGTGTGTTTATCCCTAGCACATTGGGAATGGTAGATGAAATTAATTAACACAATGAATCAGGCATAAAAGATTCCAGAACTCCTATGATCCAGAGGTTATTCCTCCTGGATCTATTTTCCAAATCATCAATTTTATCTTGCAGAAATTGTAGTCTCCTCATGTGTATGTATAGCAGTGGCATTTTGTTGGATCTCCTCCTCTAAAAAAGACACTCTTTGTCCTCTTTCCTGATGGAGATGGAGATGTACACCAAGCTTCCTTGCTCCCATAGCTGGGCTATGCCTTGGGAGATAGCAGATTCCACAGTAGGGGTTATAGTGGGAGTTATGATTGCAGCCACTGCTTCAGCAATCCAGGCATATGCTGGGTCAACTGGGTCTGTAAGTGTTGCAGCCATGCATTGTGTGTTTGAGCCAGATGGGAGAAGGAAGCTCTCCTCTGTGTGCCAGTCTGATGTGGCTGTGTTGGCCATAGCAATGTCTGCTGGCTGTTCAGAGGGATCTGACTGACCTGTCAGAGCAGGTGGATGGGGGCAAGGGGGCTCTCTACACAGTGATCCATAGAAGCTCCCTGGAGTGTCAGCTGTCAGATCGGCAGCGGTAGGAGCCCCTAGGGTTTTTATTTATAGATAGCGAGTAAAATAGATACTTGAAATATTAACAAGCCAGCCAATTCAGCGCTCATTGACTGCAATGGAAACAGAATAGTGTAAATAAAAATAAAAAGTAAAAAAATAAATATAAACAGTATAAAATATATTATAGTTCATAACAAGATCCACATCAAAGAGTGGGGCAGTTGGATCACTATGGAGTGGAACACAAAGAATTCCAGCAGCACCTCGCCAAAAATATGGGAATCCCTCATGGACATGCAAAAGAAAAGAGCAGGGTGGCAGGTGAATGTGTGATCAAAACAACAATACTTTAATGTAGCACACTTACATTGGAGCAACCTGTGAACAGCTCACATGATCAAGATGGCATGCAAGTGCAGCTCTCTCCAATAAGGATGAACTAATATCTGTCACTCATTGGTGCCTGTCACACTTGTGATGGCTGGCGGTCGTAGAGGGGAGACACTCTACTGGCATCCATCCATGAGCGGATCCCCGTCTGTGCCTCACAGCTGATCACAGTCTACCCCCACGAGTGGACCCCTGTCTGAGCCTTGCAGCGGATATTAGTCCATCCTTATTGGATGCACGCCATCTTGATCATTTGAGCTGTTCACAGGTTGCTCCAATGTATGTGTGCTACATTAAAGTATTGCTGTTTTGATCACACATTCACCTGGCACCCTGCTCTTTTCTTTTTTAATAGGACACACATATACTACAGGTGAAACTCGAAAAATTAGAATATCGTGCAAAAGTTCATTTATTTCAGTAATGCAACTTAAAAGGTGAAACTAATATATGAGATAGATTCATTAGATGCAAAGCAAGATAGATCAAGTTGTGATTTGTCATAATTGTGATTATTATGGCTTACAGCTCATGAAAATCCCAAATCCACAATCTCAGAAAATTAGAATATTGTGAAAAGGTGCAAAATTCTAGGCTCAAAGTGTCCCACTCGAATCAGCTAATTAAGCCATAACACCTGCAAAGGGTTTCTGAGCCTTTAAATGGTCTCTCAGTTTGGTTCAGTAGGAATCACAATCATGGGAAAGACTGCTGACCTGACAGTTGTGCAGAAAACCAGCATTGACACCCTCCATAAGGAGGGAAAGCCTCAAAAAGTAATTGCAAAAGAAGTTGGATGTTCCCAAAGTGCTGTATCAAAGCACATTAATAGAAAGTTATGTGGAAGGAAAAAGTGTGGAAGAAAAAGGTGCACAAGCAGCAGGGATGACCACAGCATGGAGAGGATTGTCAGGAAAAGGCCATTCAAAAGTGTTGGGGACTTTCACAAGGAGTGGACTGAGGCTGGAGTCAGTGCATCAAGAGCCACCACACACAGACGGATCCTGGACATGAGCTTCAAATGTCGTATTCCTCTTGTCTAGCCACTCCTGAACAACAAACAACATCAGAAGCATCTTACCTGGGCTAAAGAAAAACAGACCTGGTCTGTTGCTCAGTGGTGCAAAGTCCTCTTTTCTGATGAGAGCAACTTTTGCATCTCATTTGGAAACCAAGGACCCAGAGTATGGAGGAAGAATGGAGAGGCACACACTGCAAGATGCTTGAAGTCCGGTGTGAAGTTTCCACAGTCTGTGTTGATTTGGGGAGCCATGTCATCTGCTGGTGTTGGTCCACTGTGCTTCATTAAGTCCAGGGTCAACATAGCCGTCTACCAGGAGATTTTGGAGCACTTCATGCTTCCTTCCACAGATGAGCTTTATGGGGATGCTGACTTCATTTTCCAGCAGGACTTGACACCTGCCCACACTGCCAAAAGCACCAAAACCTGGTTCAATGACCATGGAATTTCTGTGCTTGATTGGCCAGCAAACTCGCCTGACCTGAACCCCACAGAGAATCTATGGGGCATTGCCATGAGAAAGATGAGAGACATGAGACCAAACAATGCAGAAGAGCTGAAGGCCGCTTGAGACATCCTGGTCTTCCATAACACCTCAGCAGTGCCACAGGCTGATAGCTTCCATGCCACGCCGCATTGAGGCAGTAATTGCTGCAAAAGGGGCCCAAACCAAGTACGGAGTACATATGCATGCTTATACTTTTCAGAGGTCTGATAATGTTCTATGTACAATCCTTGTTTTATTGATTACATGTAATATTCTAATTTTCTGAGATTGTGGATTTGGGGTTTTCATGAGCTATAAGCCATAATCATCACAATTATAACAAATCACGGCTTGAACTATCTTGCTTTGCATGTAATGAGTCTATCTCATATATTAGTTTCACCTTTTAAGTTGCATTACTGAAATAAATGAACTTTTGCACGATATTCTAATTTTTTGAGTTTCACCTGTATATGTAACTATTTATAGGTTTCATGCAGAAAATCTCAAGCTGTAAAGTTGTATTACTGGAGGGTTGCAGACAAAGATAAAAAAATTGTTATACTAGGAAAACATGATTATAACACAAATAAAAAAATG
Organism: Staurois parvus; assembly: GCF_062004578.1. Classification (NCBI taxonomy): domain Eukaryota; kingdom Metazoa; phylum Chordata; class Amphibia; order Anura; family Ranidae; genus Staurois; species Staurois parvus. The sequence continues at coordinate 15,401,604 of NW_028318157.1, forward strand.
AACTTGTCTTAGTCCTTTTTCTTACTAGGTGTTTGTACTCCTCCTCAACCATAAATAAACTTGACTTGATGAGTAGAGGCTCTATTGAAAAGAATTAAGTCATTGATTAACTTCCTAAGACAGGATCTGAAAGAGAAAATAGATGTGCCACCCCTTCTCTTTAATGTGCTGTACAGAAATACATCTACAATGAACTCTTGGCTTTCAGAGAATTAATCTCTGTTCGAAGGTAGATCTATAAGTTTTGTTGGTACGGTGTACTACGAATGGCCTAGAGCTTGTTTTCTTTTTCTTAATGAAAATGACTGTGGGACAAGAAGTAAAAAATGTAAATTTAAAAGGCAATTGTAATAGGTAACAAACCAGACTTGATGACATGCCTGCGCTAAGCGTCCCTATCAGCTTAATTCGAATATATACTGTTATTGTGTTTACTCCCTGTTCTTTGTGCTTTGGTCTGTCCACTTACCCTGAGAAGCCTAAGCATAATCCTCTCTGGCACTCCCCAGGCACCAACTAAGTTTAACTTGACAGTTATGCTGATAACCCTGCTGTATATCCCCATTTGCTTTGTTATGTTGCAAACACAAAAACAGAAATAAGAGGTGAAAGATCAAGGCCTAAGGAACTTTTGAAATACTGAAATAATCCTGTTTATAGTTTCTGAGGCTACAGCAGCCTGCTCTTCAGCTGGCTGGGAAAGCTATTTAATTTATTTAAATTGCACACCATACCCAAACCTTTTTGGATAGGGTGATGTAACAATTGTTGGTTGGAATCACATGTAAAATAAGTAACATTTCATGTCATCAGCACATCTTTGATCTAACTGCAAGGTCTAAATGTTTATTGAAAGATCACATCATAATGAAAGGTTTGTAGTCATGGAGGACCCCTTCATCAGGCATATGTAGCATGATTACAGAAGCTATGAAGTGCAATTTTCTGCTAACATCTGCAGCATAATAAAACATTTCTTCCACAACAATCCTTTCCCAGTGAAAAAAATGTCAGTGGAAAAAGACTGAGTGAAATAAATGCGTGATAGAAGACACCATGTTGTTCCAGTATATGCTATTGCCTTATCAAAATTTTTGCTCTAAAATATGTAAATCCTGGACAGTGCATAATAAAATGCCTAAGAGATTGCTGAGGCAGCCACATTGCCATTTGGCGTGCCTCGGCTGTGCCATAAAGCAATGTTAGAAATTGTACATTGAGTACACAGGAGGAATTTTGATAAGGCAGGATAACTTGTGTATACAATTTCATGAATATTTTTACATGTCAATATTCAATATTTTGTATAGCTTATATTACATACAGACAGTTATGAAACTTAAACATTTAAAATATTTACTTCTGAAATCCATTTAGTTCAGTACTACTTGTTATTGCTGAAATAGGCTTATGATCTGACAAAGTACTCAGTTCTCAGGTTCAAAGCGATAGTAAACAAAGAGGTCCCCACACAGGCTCATGTCATAATGTACTAGAATACACCACATACTAGCACATTATGACAGACTTGCCTCCAGCAGCATTGACAGGGATTCTATCTTCACCCGGTCTTCATTCCGAGTTCACAGGCTCTGGCTGTTTCAATGGCCAAGCCACAGTGATGCCTCTGCCAAGCATGCACGCGGGAGTCATGGCCATGGCTCATCGATTTCAATGGACTGCATAAGGTCCATTGAGAGTACAGTGACAGTGCATGTTTAGGAGATATTCACTGTACCTACAGGTAAGCCTTTTATAGGCTTACCTTTAGGTACAAGAGAAAAAGCAAAGTTTACTGCCACTTAAAGTACTAAAATCCTGATCAAAATATATCCAAGAACTACAGTTACTTTCCAGATGCCAGGAATTAGATTAAAACATCTTAATTTGTTTGGTGATCCTTGAAGTCTTTGTAGTAATACTATATAGCTAATATATCTGGTCTTATATTCAAAAGCAGACCAAGATAGAGTCAGGAGAGGCACCTACAGTTCCTGCAATTTAAATCTGGACAGAAACTCTCCTCGTGTAATCTGTGGAGCTTTGTGAGATTTTACCAGAAACACTAACAGTACCTCCAGTATGAATGGAGCCAGCTAACAGGAATTGTAAGCTTCATTCATAAATGTACTTGAACAATACTGCTGCAATGTATTTTTGCTTTGAGGTTGTTTGACGTTTAGCTCTAACAATTTTGCTATATGCTTTGTTAATGTTTATGTGCGATATGTACATAATGCATAAGGCCAGTACCTGTAAACCTGGAATTTTGAAAACATTTTTAAATAAAGATTGTTTCCATCTAACCCAGCGGTTCTCAACCTGGGGGTCGCACGACCATTTCCCAGGGGTCGCCTAAGACCATCGGAAAACACATATTTCCGATGGTCTTAGGAACCGAGACACCGCTCCTCTGACTCAGTCGATGTGTGGCCGCTGATTGGCCACCGGAACTGTAGCTCAGGAGAGGCACACAGGCGGCCAATCACCGGCGAGGAGGTGGAGCTTGGAGAGGAGGAGCCGAGCGGCAGCGCGCGTAGATCTAAGAAGATCGAGGGAACTGCCGGAGTAAGTGAAGAGGAGAGCGGCCAGAGAAGGAAGACAGCTGACAGGTAAGTGAGAGAGCGAGCCCAGGCTGGAGCAGGGGTCAGCAAGGTAAGTATCATTGGTGTCAGTGGGAGGAATAGTGCCCCATCATTTGTGTGACTAATACCAACAATGGGGCACTATTTCTCCCACTGACACCAATGATGGGGCACTATTTCCTCCCCCCCCCGCACTGACACCAATGATGGGGCACTATTCCTCCCCCCCACTGACACCAACGATGGGGCACTATTCCTCTCCCCCACTGACACCAACGATGGGGCACTATTCCTCCCCCCCACAGACACCAAGAATGGGGCACTATTCCTCCCCCCACCGACACCAACGATGGGGCACTATTCCCCCCCCTGACCCCAAAGATGGGGCACTATTTCCCCCTCCACCACACTGACATCAATGATGGGGCACTATTCCTCCCACTGACACCAATGATGGGGCACTATTCCTCCCACTGACACCAATGATGGGGCACTATTCCCCCCACTGACACCAATGATGGGGCACTATTCCCCCCACTGACACCAATGATGGGGCACTATTCCCCCCACTGACACCAATGATGGGGCACTATTCCCCCCACTGACACCAATGATGGGGCACTATTCCCCCCACTGACACCAATGATGGGGCACTATTCCCCCCACTGACACCAATGATGGGGCACTATTGCCCCCACTGACACCAATGATGGGGCACTATTGCCCCCAACTGACACCAATGATGGGGCACTATTCCCCCACTGACACCAATGATGGGGCACTATTCCCCCACTGACACCAATGATGGGGCACTATTCCCCCCACTGACACCAATGATGGGGCACTATTCCCCCCACTGACACCAATGATGGGGCACTATTCCCCCCACTGACACCAATGATGGGGCACTATTCCCCCCACTGACACCAATGATGGGGCACTATTCCTCCCACTGACACCAATGATGGGGCACTATTCCTCCCACTGACACCAATGATGGGGCACTATTCCTCCCACTGACACCAACGATGGGGCACTATTCCTCCCACTGACACCAACGATGGGGCACTATTCCTCCCACTGACACCAACGATGGGGCACTATTCCTCCCACTGACACCAACGATGGGGCACTATTCCTCCCACTGACACCAACGATGGGGCACTATTCCCCCCACTGACACCAACGATGGGGCACTATTCCCCCCACTGACACCAACGATGGGGCACTATTCCCCCCACTGACATTAACGATGGGACACTATTCCCCCCACTGACACCAACGATGGGGCACTATTCCCCCCACTGACACCAACGATGGGGCACTATTTCCCCCACTGACACCAACGATGGGGCACTATTCCCCCCACTGACACCAACGATGGGGCACTATTCCCCCCACTGACACCAACGATGGGGCACTATTCCCCCCACTGACACCAACGATGGGGCACTATTCCCCCCACTGACACCAACGATGGGGCACTATTCCCCCCACTGACACCAACGATGGGGCACTATTCCTTCCACTGACACCAACGATGGGGCACTATTCCCCCCACTGACACCAACGATGGGGCACTATTCCTCCCACTGACACCAACGATGGGGCACTATTCCTCCCACTGACATCAGTGATGGGGCACTATTCCTCCCACTGACACCAACGATGGGGCACTATTCCTCCCACTGACACCAATGATGTGGCACTAGTCCTCCCACTGCAAAATTACAGTTATGAAGTAGCAACGAAAATAATTTTATGGTTGGGGGTCACCACAACATGAGGAACTGTATTAAGGGGTCGCGGCATTAGAAAGGTTGAGAACCACTGATCTAACCCCTTATTAACCCTTAGTTTTCCCTAATTAGTTCTTAATAACTCCTTCTTTCCCTTCTTCCCTTTTTTTACTGTTAATTTAATGTTACCTTTTGTCATTTTTGTAATTCCATGTTAAAAAATACAACCATATAATTCATGCACCATGATTTTTGTAAAAATCCATAATTTTGCCTTTAAACATATAAAAAACAACTTTTGCACTTTTGGTAAATGTAAGGTATTAGTGGTTCGCAGAAAAGAATAAATTTTTTATCATATTTATCATGTTACTGACAACTGGACTGGATATAACTGTTATATCATGTTCATTATGACTAAGGCCCCTTTCACACTTGAGCGTAGTTCAGCTCAAAGCTTGAAGCGTCGAAATGCTCAACAAGGAAAATCCCATTAATTTCAATGGTCTCTGTTCATGTAAGCTGTGTACCAGGGTGGGCTCCCCAGGATACAGTGAAGTCACGAACGAGGAAAGCAACCTCAACACCAGCTTTTGCCACAACAGAATTTTACTTAGATGTGGCAAATAAACACAACCACAAATGCTGGGAACATACAATAAATTTACATACACCCAGCCCAAAGGCTGAGAACCTTGTGCTGCACAGCACAGCGCCTCCTGATGGATGAAGGTAGAAAGTGAAGTAATTTACCTACTGTCAGGGACAACTAAGCTGCCACACCTTACCTGTTATTAGCCTAAAAGAGCAAGAATCAGTGTATGGGTGTATGGTATGGGCTAGCCTGAGGTGCAGCACAACAGCTTACAATCTTACACAAATCTACAGTATTCCCCCTCCCATAACTGGTCCTGTAGCACGTGCCTGAGTATTCCTTCTGAGCAAAACGCCAGTCTGGCTTGAGTTTGTAGGATTTTATCAGCTCTCCCATGTGAAATGTCACTTTAAGTTGTGGAGTCCTTCCAATAATCAGTAACAACACTTCTGGCCTGACACAAACAGAGACCCTAACTAACTAACTATAGGCCTGGATTCAGTCTCAAGGCGCCAACAATGAAATGAGGTGTGTGCACGATCTTACCGACCCATGTCTGCTTTACATCCGCTGGTGACTCTGAACAGAACAAATGTCTCTCCAACAGGCCTGCGATATTGTAGTGTATGCTGTGTTGTTCCTTGGCTCTCATCAGCTTCCTGGCAGCAATCTCATCAGCTTCCCCCAGCTGCAGCACACACGGACCCTCCATTCAGCATTCTCCAGAACATGGCTCCTGCATTCAGCATCGTCCAAAACATGGCTGCAGTCTCTCTTCCTGTTCACTGAGCTCCCATGTGTAAAACCCCACCCCTTCCTGAATATAGAAATATCTATGCAGTCTGAGGCCATGTTAGAAAAAACAGTGACATCTTGTGGCTAAATCGCAGAATGTCAGTAAAACATTTCAAAACATTTAATTCACAATGAGAGCTGTTTCTCCATCTCACATTCACATTTGAGCGGTTTGCCGCTTGTAGTAAAATGCATGTCACACAATAAAGTGCATGCGCTACTTTTCAAGCAGATTCTAACATTTTTGTCCACTTAGACTTGAATGCAAAGTGCCTGAACAGCAAGAAATGAGCGTTTTTTCAAGCATTTTCAGCTCAAATAGCAGCTCCCCTTTTCTAGCATCACTTCACACCTTGTAAAACACACATCATTTGATCACAATTGAGGAGAGTCTGCTTCTGGAAGCTGAGACATTCATTGCCCTCATTCATGACCACCCCTGCATCTATGATTCCAGGTATACCCTTTATACGAGCAATAACCACCAGAGTCTGGGAGCAAGTAGCATGAAATTTGCTGCCCCAGTGGGACAGCTGCACTGCTCCCCAGATCAAGGAGAAAGGTACAGCAGCCATGTGCTTGATTCTGGTTTTCTGTTGTATGTATCTAGAACACATCTGCACAGGTTTCTATTGGCCACAGCAAAATTCCCTAAATGAAAAATGCCTGAAAAAATGCCTATAATATTTGCAAATCTACTCAAAAATGCCTGAACAAAATGCTTGTAAAAATATCTTAAAATGTTACGCTCAGTGTGAAAGTAGCCTTACACCCCCTTTCACGCTTGATAGTTTTTCATCTTGATGTTCAGAAATGCTCAGCAAGTAAAATCCCATTATTCCAAATGGCCCCTGTTCACACTTGAGTGTTCTGTTGCCTCTAGCAAAATGCCTGTCACTCAAAAAAGTACTACTTTTCAGGCAGATCTGAGCATTTTGTCCCCATAGATTTGAATGGAAGATGTCTTAACAGTGGGAATGAGCGTTTTTTTTCAAGCATTTTTTTTTCATTTCAAACAGCAGCTATTTCTACTTCTATTGGCCACAGCAAAAACACCTACCTGTAAATGAAAAACGCCTAATAAAACACCTATAATATTTTCAAATCTGCTTAAAAACACACTCCAAAACAGCTTGAAAAAAAACACTTGAAAAAACACCTGAAAAACACTCAGTGTGAATGCAGCCTAAATCACACTAGTTTACAACACTGCAACCACCACCATCACCTTCAGTTTTTCATGAAGCAAAAAATGAACATCCTAGAGCCAGGGAACAGCAGCATTCATTTCTGCATCATGAGCTGTTTTCCACTTTTCATGAAGATGTGCAAGCATGATCCTTCTCATCTTAGGAGGGGAATTGCACTTTTGGCATAACTAACTTTGGATGGCAGAGGACCCCTTCCCGGCATTGTTTAAGTTCCATTCACACTGAGCTGTTTTTTTCTGGTGTTTTTTTCAGGTGTCTTTGAGCTTTTTTTTTTTAGCAGATTTGCAAATATTATAGGCATTTTTTTCAGGTGTATTTCATTTAGGCATTTTTGCTGTGGCCAATAATAATAGATGCTGTTTGAGCTGAAAACGCCTGAAAAAATACTTGAAAAAAATGCTCATTCCTACTGTTCAGGTGTTTTCCATTCAAGTCTATGGGACCAAAACACTTAGATCTGCTGAAAAAGTATCACAAGCACTTTTTTTGAGCGACAAGCATTTTGCTACAGGTGACAGAACACTCAAGTGTGAACAGGGGCCATTGGAAATAACGGGAGTTTACTTTTCGAGTGTTGAGCTGAAAAAAGCTCAAGTGTAAACAGGGTCTCATAAGACTAATATAGTAACTCTGCCATTAGAAGAGTCCCTCTTCTAAATTTAGTGTTTGCAGCAAGCCTGGCTCTAATTGTTATTGCTATCTAAATGTATTGGGTTTAGTGAGAAGATACAATGCCGTACATTATAAACATTCATTTCACCCTGGCCAGTAACTAAGAGGTTTAATCCAGTGATATAGGCTGAGCAAGTGGATACATTTTTGGGGAGACATTCTAGAAGGGTTAAAAGTGCACATTGCCTCTGCGCTAAATGGAATACATATTATCTGTGAAAAACACTGAACTCAATATTCCTACTACATACCCATGGTTCAGTATTAACAATAACACAACTAAAGTGGTGCCACCTTAATTAAACAATAAACAATGTAATGTAAAGTTACAAAAATATGCAACATTTCTAACTATCACAGTGGTACAGTCTTTATGTTAATAGTCCATATTAACTTTAAGTGCAACATAAAGTGCTCCAATCTTCCATGAAATTGTTGCTTTCCACCAGGACCAAGTGCTTGTGAGAAATCCATTCCTCTTTGGGAAAACACTCACCAGACCTCCATGCCTTCCACTCTCATGGTTGGCATGGTTCACTTTAAGAGTTCCACATCTGCTCTCTGATTCAAAATCTGCACTATTTTTCACTCTACTCCACCAGGTATCATCACCATAGAAAAATAAAAGATAAACCTCCAATGGTATAGTAACCAGTACAAAATGCTTTATTAAAAAGTGATATGCCACTCACATAATAAAACAAATTAAAATGCTCATCTTAAACTTGTATGTATAGCCATCAGGTGCCATCAGGTGTGGTAATATGGTAAACTCTTTCATCACTGTCAGACCTTTCAGATCGTTTTACTGCATAATGTCTTGTTTAGGTCCTGATGTCACATCAGGTAGTCGCAGAACCATGTCCCAATGCGTTTTGGCACTTCCGACTTCATCTCAGACCCCCTACAGGTCATCAGTTTCAAGTTAAATATGAATAATTGATCTGTCATTGATCTGTCATTCTGCACAGTGATATGTAACAAGTGTAATGCAATCACAGTTTTTGTATGTAGGCACCCATAATGTATGTGTTTACTAACATACTGTAAGTGCATGCCTGTGATGGGGGAAGGGGGGGGGGCTTTACAATTTTTTTCTGTTTTTTTTTTTTATTATTACTTATAGCTCTGTGATAGCAGAATGCTGGTGACATGTCCTCTTTAAGAAAACATCAGGGAGACTGAAGATATTTTATTTATCTGCTACTGACTAGACTGATTTTTGCTGCTGTTTTCAGGTAACCTGTACCCTTAATTCTCCTTCCCCTGGACACAGAACCAATACATTTTACAAAACATATATTGACTGAGTGGTTGTCAGTCATTCAGTCAGCACTGGGGGGTTGGTTAGTGATATAAGCAAGATCACCAGGAAACAAATTGGGGGGACCCATACAATTCTGAACCTCTTTAGCGGGGTCATTGTCATGTTTCACATGACTGTCATATGCCTTTAAGTGTTTTCTGTATTTTGTCTTTGCTCCTCCCTTTCCTTTGGTTTAGTTAATGCTGTATAGATAGCCCTCCCCTTTCCCAGAAATGCATTGCAGCTTCTAGCCTCATGTCATGAAGGAGATCACATTATGATCTTTTGACCAATCGAATGTTCATTGTTGTAAAATTCTCTCAGTTTATGGAATAAATCTACAAGATGTCTTATCGATTGAGTCACTGACTGTGGTATCCAACTGAGGTTGAAGTTATCGCTATCTCATCACAACTGTAAGTTACAGAGATCACACTTTCAATGCTTAGATTGGAGAGACAGAACAGTTATAGCTACACTTACTTTATTCCAGAAACTACACTGTTGTCTAACTCTCTAAATTGTTTATTTAAAAAAAAAATCTGTATTTTGCCCATAAGAATGAGCATTTGAAATGCAAAATGATTTTGTATTATACAGTAATTGAAACATCACTTATTACAATGATCTAGGAACACAAACCTCAGCTCTTGTTCTTTAAAATGATCTTTAACAGCATCCTAAAAATAATGTTGAGTGTTCACAAATTATTGACAAAGCAAGAGTTGGGAAATAATCAACTGAATCAAAGTGAACTGCCCTTGCTTGGAACTAGCAAGGACAGTTAATTTGCCATGACTAATTGAAAAACATAAAATGCATTATTATGATATATTAGCATACAACCTGTAGTCTTAACAAGTAAAAAAAAATCTTTCAAATTTTTGAGTACTATGTGAACTAATATGTTCTACTTTTAAAATATTTAACATTTAAATAACAAAGCTGAGAAATCCATAGAGAATTAGCAGTTTATGATGAAAGGAAACATTGGCAGTTCTATGTAGAACATAGCAGGAAATCGGATTAGAATTACAGGCAGAGAGATTTACAGAAATTAAAGTTGTTTATGGATCGTTCCTGAGACTGTAAACAATTATTTTAAATATTTTTTCCCATTTACATATATGGTATGAGAATGAAAATATATCTGTCAATCTAAGGAGAGGTAAGTGCTTAGAAGATATGTTTTTACAAACATGCAATTTTGCTAACCTATATTTTTTAATAATTCCACATCATTTTACTTCTTTGCTGAAAAAGATATATTGGAATCATGCACACATACACACCTGTAATGCACACCAATAACACCTTGGATCCAAAGTTTCCATTATCATACACCTCCATATACCTTTTATCCTATGTCCCCTCATTATATTGTTCAGTAGAATGAATATACTGTATACAGGCCACACACCCAGTGCCGATCTAACTTCTATGTCTATTATTCCCTGTGTTGCACACCATCACCTTCCATAGTCCCTTGTACACCTCTCCATACCTTCCACTCCAAACAAAAATGCTAATTAAAAATACAGCACATTTTTGCATGCATCGTTGTGCTTGCTGTAAAATGACTGAGCATGCAGGGCCATAAACAGTTGATAGAAATACTTCCTAATGTTCGACCCTTCCTTAAAGCATATCTATGGTCAAAATTTTAAATCATATATACATTTTCACATTATATTTTAGTTAATAGCCTACAATAAAAAAGTTAATACAAGCGCTATCTGAGAAATAAGGGATAGCTGCTAGGACACCAAAAAGGCAACCAAATCAAACCTTCGAAATAACATACAAATAAAAGGTGCAGCGCTAAGTGAAAGGCATATAAATAATATAAGTAAAAACCATAAAAAGCATAAATTATACAAATAGAAACCATAATTAGTGGTAGATAAATCTGTATAAAGTGCAATGTCACATGTCATCAATGGTGACTGGTAATGGATAAAATGTCCCAAGATGTATAAACCCACGTGAGGATCTGATACGATCCTTGAATAGGTGCGTGGAGGACTTGATCCGAGGTGGCAGATGGTAAGAGTTGAAATGAATAGACTGCGCACTCAGCAAAAGTGCGTAAATAATATGCCTTTGAGATATGCCTGTCTCACCAGGTATAAATCAGCTCATCTGCATCCTCGTAACGGTCAGGATCCTGTATACCTTCTGGTTACGTCTAGGATAGGGTCCTCTGATACGTATCACCTTCAGGGGTTCCTTATAGTGCAGGCTCTGCAGGTGAAGGCTCTCAATCAAGAGAGCCCAATAAGGGACACCACATAGTGTGATACCGTAGGCTAATTTATTGTCAACACAGGTGTATCAGGTACAAGCATTAAAAATATATATCACTGACCATATAAGGATTCAGGATGGCCACCAGCGGTGGTTAAACATCCAGTAACTGTAGCCCCCCTCTGACGACGTTCTGCTGCTTCTATTTATGTTTGAAAACATTTTTCTCTTGATTGAGAGCCTTCACCCGCAGAGCCTGCCAGTCCATTACCAGTCACCATTGATGACATGTGACATTGCACTTTATACGGATTTATCTACCACTAATTATGGTTTCTATGGTTTTTACTTATATTATTTATATGCCTTTAACTTAGCGCTGCACCTTTTATTTGTATATTAATAGCCTACACCTATTAATCTGAATGATCTTGAAGTGTGTTAAATTGTTTAGTGAAGAGCCATGAATTTACCTAGTGCACACATGAGAATTTAATAACTTGAATGTACCTTGAATTTTGTGACACATACTCACTATGCCATGTGAGTAGGTACTGCTGTGTAACAGAATTCACAGAGCCTACTTTCTGAATGAAAAAAATGCTGAGGGGAGGATTTTCAGGAGGAGGAGTCAGTACAGGAATAACTGCTTGCACGCAAATCCATGGGATATGTAGTTCTTGGAAATTGAAAGTAAACAAAATAGAAGCTTCAAAGGGAAACTTTTCAAGTGAGATCATACTGGATTTTCAATATTAAACAAGCTACTGTTTTATTAAGTGTTCTTGCATGGCAAGACCACTTACTGTTATCTCACATATATCTTCCTGTTATTATAGCCAAATTTACCACCCTAACTCCTCCCACAGTTTTTACACTACATAGACAGTAATATACCGAAATGTGCGAATTGTTCCCGATTGGTGTGCTATTAGTTTGTGGAACTTTTTGCCGAATGGTTCACAAAATATCGGCGTTTTTGTGGTCAAATTGATCACAGAAGAATGAATGGCGGAATGTTCAAAACTAGAGTGGGAGCTGAAAAATCAGGACATGATTTCTAAACTGCCATCACTCCCTCATTTTCAAGCCCACCTACACAAATCTTATATCAAAACGTTCAGCTATCCCTGCTGCCACTAAAAATGTCCACGACTAAGCCATAGTACTGATAGTTTTCACAATATGACCATTTGTTTGCAACGCACTGCGCCCATTGACCTTTTCACAGTTACTCAAGCCACTCCACCCAGTTACTCCGCCCACTCCAGTTGTAGACTACTGGTGGAGGCAAGAACACTTCACACAATTTCCCCAGAAATTGTAGCTTTTCTAGGTGCTTTTACAATGCTAATGTTATAAAATGAAAGTGTATAGTGAGGCAATAGACCTAGACTACAGGCCATAATATAACCTCACACCCCAACCCTGGAGATATTCATACTCCAAAAACATCTCTCCCTGACCTTCTCCAACTGACATCACTTACAACACACTTTTACACCCTCTGCTGAGCTATACTACCCCCCAGCCACCTCCACCCTATCCAGACAGGCACCCCCCCCCCCCCAGACAATCTCATTTTCTTACACAATCCATATTATCCTAAACATTCCTTTCCTGCACACATTACCCACCTCCGTGCCCTCTGCACTCCTCACATGCACATACTGCTTGTCATCACACCCCTCCACAATTCTTTCCTGCACCTGCTTGCTAATTCCAATCCATACCCTCAACATTCCCCCTTCTGAACACACTGCTCACCAGTATACCTCTTTAGTCATCTCCCGCACACACTGCCCAATGTCATACCCTCTGTAGCCTTCTCCTGAATAAACAGCCTGCTGTGATCCCTCCTCACTACTATTCTGCCCCTGTCCATGTTCATGACTTCTGATCTCTTCTCTTACATGTATTGCCCACTGTAATACACTCCATACTCATTTTCTGAACATACTGTCTTCTGCACTCCTCTGCTTTCCTCTCCTGCACATTTCATCCACTGTTTAGAATTATTTGTAATATCCCCAACCTTTCCTGTATTAAAAATTGGCAAACGTTGTTAGTTATTATTAAAATTCTGCCTGTAAGCTTTAGTCACGTTTGCGTAGGTTGAAATTATAATCTCAAACTGTTACATGCAAGACAAACATTTCTTCAGGATCTTCAGCCCTGGCTGCAACGTTGGTGAGATTACAACACAGTGAGAGACTACAGCAGGGGGTGATCTGTGTTTGTCATTTGTGAACAAGAACTGCACAGGTACCAGGATTTACATGATTATGCTATCTCTGAGCCAGCATCTCAGTCCAGTAAGTACATGCTGATTCTAGATGATGTCTTAACAAAGAGTGCCATATATTTTTGATTAGAAAAGCAAATTAAAGTATTTTCAAAAGGGAGTTCTCTGATCTCTGTGAAAGGTTATAAATACCTGTATATGTTAACACCCAGTTCTGGGATATTCTGATTGAAAAAGTCCCCTTTTTCTCTTAGCTGAAGCCACAATCACGCAATCATCCAGCACTTGGTCATTCTCCTTTTTGTTCCACATTTCCACATCATTGCTTGAGTGACATAGTCAGCCATCTGAGGGGTTCTCTTAGAATCCAGAAGAGATCTGACGACAGATTGAGAAAAATGAAGACCAGCCAGTGAGGGGTGACGCGTGGCTTTTTTTTAGTGGTCTGCACACACAGATATGGTGTCAACAAACGGTGTCGATAGGGAGATGCAGGTGAGTATAATTGACCTCACCAGGTAAAGAAAGTTAACATCTGGCAAGATGAGCATATTTACCACAAGGCAAACAAGGTGTTTGCCTACGACAGCAATTTTCAGGGGGTGGTGCCGCCCTCCGAATGAAATGGCACAAGCTGCAGGGACAGGAACCTAGTGAAGCACTGCCAGTGAACCACCAAGCTGTTCAATGCTGGAGTGTGGCAGACTGCTTCTGAGAAGTCTTTTAAGGTTAGTAGTTTAATCAGGCGGTTTGTGGGGGGGGGTTGCTGGTGGTGGTGGAGAGTGGTGTTGCTGCCGAGGGGGTGGGGGTTGGGTTGGGGTTTGAGGTGGGGGCGGCAGTTGGATGCTATGACTGAGAACCATGGCTGTGGTTGGCTGAATGCTACTTGGGCGAAGTTTGTCATGGGCAGTGCGGTGGCAGAGTAGGTCCGGGTGGAAGCCTGCTTGGCTCTCTCTCTCACCTTTTGAATCTGCTGTCTCAGTGCTCCTTTGCCTCTCCTGAGTCCCATCCAAACACTTCCTGGGCTGCCGTCACGTGATCGCCAAATGCCTTTAACAGCTGATCACTCCACCCCCTAACAACTGGAGCTGTGACTAGTGAGGTGAGGTGCTGGTGGGGGGTGCTCTGCCCTGCACTGGGAGCCAGGGACCTGTTGGTAATGAGGAAGGACCATTATGTGTGCAGTTTTTAGCAGGCAATATACAGGGATAGGAGATCAGACAGTACACAGGGTGGTGCACCCTCTGACATCTTTATTCTCCTGTAGTATGTCTCTGACTGTCTTCTGTGTCATGCCTGCAGTCTCTGACCATCTCCTGTACCATGTCCACAGTCTCTGACAGTCTCCTGCAGGGGCGGACTGACGGATCATGGGGCCCCTGTGTCCTGCCCAAACTCAAAAAAGCCTATGAAAAAGGTACCAGGGGCATCTCATGGGGCCCCCTACTGACCCCGGGCCCTCGGGCAGTTTCCAAATGGTCAGTCCTCCCCTGGTCTCCTGTAATATGTCTGCAGTCTCTGATCGTCTCTTGTAGTATGTCCGCAGTCTCTGACCATCTCCTGTAGTATGTCTGCGGTCTCTGACCATCTCCTTCAGTATATTTGGAGTAATGATGTGCTGTAACCTCAAGCAACCAAACATTGAGCGGTAATAAGCAGTAACCTATAGCAACCAATCAGTGAGCAGCAATTATGTGTAGTAACCTCTAGCAACCGGCCAGTGATCGTTAATGATGTACAGTTACTTCTAGCAACCAATCATTGAGCAATAAACATGTGCGGTAACCTTTAGCAACCAATCAGTGCATGTGAACTTGTTCTTTATGTTTACATTACTAAAGTTTTTTGAGATGAAGTCTATGTGTGTGTTTGTTTTTGGTGATGTTGGGGTGAGGAACAATATTGCATAGTGGGGGCAAGAAGGGTTTGCCCGGGGTCTAATCAATATTTATGACGGCCCTAGCTGACAGTTGTGCTGTCGCCCGCGAAGGGGGGGGTGGCACCCAATTTTAGTGTTGCCTAGGTCAGCACAATGAGTAAATACACCACTGGGCAAGATGGGTTAGAGGAGGTGGAAGGGAAGATTGGGGAAAATATAGATTTTGCCTGGAGTTGGCTTAAGCTTGCACATTGTTTAAGGTGCATGCACATAGGGTGCTCAGGAAAAAAGAAGCTCATAAGACTTTCAGGTGCTTACTTCTCTGGGATTCATTACTTCCACACACAATTCAGTGAAGTTCTGGAGCTGCACACCACCTTAAAAAATTAAAATCGGCTTTATTGTCCAGCACAAGCACATCTACCCAGGATCCTATCAAAGATGTTTTCTACCATACTGGCACTTAATCATTGCTCTAAATGCATGCTTATAGGACGAGAAAATAAATCTGTTGCTAGTTCCACTTTAGTGACCCATAATTTGAGGTTTAAATGCTCAAGACCTACTAGGATATGGACATACTGCTACGCTTATGGCAATCTACGTTTGTTTTATTTGAAAAAAAAAAAATGCTTGCTCTATTTTATTTTTCTGATAACCACTGGGCAAGCCATGTATTATTGTTAAACATTATTAGCTGCGCCATTCTTGTCCAGACGTCTTGAGCAGTGCTGAAGGAGAGGTGACACCCATAATCTGTCTGTTCTGTTAGATTTTTGTTTCCAGGGAAACAACTGTGCAGTCAAGATCCTTTGAAAGCAAGCGCATGTTCTTTTTTTTTTTTTTTTTTTTGAGATTCTTATATTTGCATTATGGTAATCTTGGCTATAAGAAATCTTATATATATATATATATATATATATATATATATATATATATATATATCCATCACGTATGCTGGAAAAGATCACAAACATGTGGCCTATAAGTCAATTGTCGATTTGTGTTTATTTTGTTACTGTGATTTTTATTCTACCATTTATAATATGTGCATGTGTCACAACATTTAGCTTCATCAGGGTAACAATTAATATGTGCAAATTTAAATGCTATTAGACGTGCTACAGCAGCTCAACCATGAATGCAATGTTGATTACCTAATACAAAAATAATCTGTTTTATCAGGAAGAAAATTAGTTTCAATAGCTACAAGGAGGCAATCATTATTTTTATATTATCATTATTTTATAATTTACCATTTGCTTTTATGGTGTTCCTCTGCTTGTAACTGAGAGAATCGTTTGAGTATTACCTGTGTTCATCCATCCCTGCTTAGCATTTTACAGCTTAGTATGTATGAACCGTGGTAGAAAAGGTCACAGACCATGACACAATAGATGCTTCCCTTGGTGTACTCTGTGTAAGCTGTCAGTCAGCATCATACTGCAAGAAGGATATGCACACAGACAACAGTTTTTAACTTATCAGCGTTTCGACTGCATATTAGCTAACCTTCCTTTTTGGTACATTTCTGAATTTCAGAAACTTTAAAAAAAAAATGCTGTATTTCTATTATTGTTGATGACTAAACAGTTTGAAATATATATTTGTTTTGTTTTGCTTTCACTAGTAAATCTGTTGAAAGTCAAATACCAGAGAAGCTCCTTTTATCCATTTTACTGTTGCACAGTTGTCTGATATTGACAGAGTTTTTTTTTTTTTGTGAGACTGAGAAATAAGAATGATTCAATAAAGCTGCCTTCCTAAGGTGCCCACTGTTAAATTTTTCAGTGTCTCCCACCCCACCTGTACACTCAATAATATTGCATTAAGCTCTTGTGCTCGTAACCTACCTTAGGCCTGGTTCACATACAGTTGTGTTCAAAATAATAGCAGCCAGACATTGCTAAGCTGATCAATCACTGTTTTTGGTAGAAATGATTTTTCTACATGGCAAATAATTTACTAGCAGGTGTGGTAGAGTAATAGAAATCCAACAGACCCAACAGTCATGACATGCATGCTGCTGATTCTGTGTAATTGAATCACTAATTGAAAGGGGCATGTTCAAAATAATAGCAGTGTGGAGTTCTATTAATGAGGTCATTCATTCTTTAAAAAACAGGTGCCAATTATTGCCCTTATTTAAGGAAGGAAGACAGCAAATGTTGTACATGCTGGTTACATTGCATTTCTCTCTGAAATTCTGAGGAAAATGGGTCGTTCCAGACATTGTTCAGAAGAACAGCGTACCTTGATTAAAAAGTTGATTGGAGAGGGGAAAACATATAAAGAAGCGCAGAAAATGATAGGCTGCTCAGCTAAAATGATCGCAAATGCTTTAAAATGGCAACCAAAACCTGAAAGATGTGGAAGAAAGCGAAAAACTACCATTCAAATGGATAGAAGAATAGCCAAAATGGCAAGGACTCAGCCAACAATCAGCTCCAGGAAGATCAAAGAAGGTCTAAAGTTACCTGTGAGTACTGTTACAATTAGAAGGCGCCTATGTGAAGCCTAGCTATCTGCAAGAAGCCCCCGCAAAGTCCCACTGTTGAAAAAAAGACACGTGCTGAAGAGGTTACAATTTGCCAAAGAGCACAATGACTGGCCTAAAGAGAAATGGCGCAACATTTTGTGGACTGATGAAAGTAAAATTGTTCTTTTTGGGTCTAGTGGCCGGAGACAGTTTGTCAGACGACCCCCAAACACTGAATTCAAGCCACAGTACACTGTGAAGACAGTGAAGCATGGTGGTGCAAGCATCATGATATGGGGATGTTTCTCATACTACGGCGTTGGGACTATTTATCGCATACCAGGGATCATGGATCAGTTTGAATACATCAGAATACTTGAAGAGGTCATGCTACCTTATGCTGAAGAGGAAATGCCCTTGAAATGGGTGTTCCAACAAGATAACGACCCCAAACACACCAGTAAACGTGCAACATCTTGGTTCCAGATCAACAGATTGACGTTATGGAGTGGCCAGCCCAAAACCCGGATCTTAATCCAATAGAAAACTTGTGGGGTGACATCAAAAATGCAGTTTCTGAGGCAAAACCTAGAAATAGAGAAGAACTGTGAAATGTAGTCCAATCATCCTGGGCTGGAATACCTGTTCACAGGTGCCAGAAGTTGGTTGACTCCATGCAACACAGATGTACAGCAGATCTCAGAAACAGTGGTTATACAACTAAATATTAATTAAGTGATTCAAAGGAAAGCAAAATCTTCAAACATTTTTTAGTTTGTATAGTGAATGTTTGAGTTTGTAAAGAAGAATACAAACACTGCTATTTTTTTGAACAGTCTAATATTCACTGTTCTTCAATTTTTTTTAGAGGAACAACACAAATTTGATATATATTTCTTCATGTTTTGATTTGGAATAGAATGTGTAGTGTTCCCAATGCATTTGTGTGTATGGAAATAAAAGCTATTGGATGGATTTTGAGCTTTATTCACTTTTTTCAACACACTGCTATTATTTTGAACACAACTGTATATGCAGTTTGCTTTTGATCCGTTTTTGCAATGCGCTTTGCGTTTTTACACACATTTTTAACATTTATTTTCACCAACTTGACAACAGTTTTGATGTCACAGGATGTCAGAACACATATTACTTCCTGCTTCCTCCCCATTTTTTATGTGCATAGTGTGTGGACCATGATGGCTGAAATGTTTTTTCTTGCTGCAGCGACATCTACAGCTATTGTCTTAGATCAATACGTGTAAAAAAACTAAGGAGCCAGCCCTTTAAATATATACACCATAAATTAAATGAACAAAGATATGTAAACATATACATCAATAAATTCCTATTCAATGTGACTAAAATGAAATGTCCATCAAGCAAATGTGCAACAAAAAGTCCCGTGTCACCAGACATTTTGTGTATATAAATCATGAAGAGTGACTGGTTCCTCTCCACAGAAGGACCCAAAGATAAATGTCAGTGCTACACCCTGTGTGCAGCTGAAATGCCAACTCACCAGAATGATATGGCCACTAAAAGTAGCCAGACCAGCAATATAGATGGACTTCTGGTTTCATACAATTATCTCTTCTTCATGAGGTGTAGCACTACTCCACATATAAATATTCTCAATGGTAAATTCTCATCAGCCCAGGGGCGGACTGACCATTTGGAAACTTGGGCACTGCCCGAGGGCCGGGGTCAGTAGGGGGCCCCATGAGATGCCCCTGGTACCTTTTGCATAGGCTTTTTTGAGTTTGGGCAAGGACACGGGCCCCATGATCCCCTATTTCCCAGGGGCCCCGTGAGTTGTCAGTCCGCCCCAGCATCAACCCAGTTATAAATGAAGAAAGTGCCCAAAAGTAAGGTAATATTGTGTAGTACTTTATTAAAATTAGTGAAATATCAAGGCAAAAATGTTGATGCGCTCACATGA
This sequence comes from Staurois parvus, assembly GCF_062004578.1. Taxonomy (NCBI): domain Eukaryota; kingdom Metazoa; phylum Chordata; class Amphibia; order Anura; family Ranidae; genus Staurois; species Staurois parvus. The sequence continues at coordinate 15,421,299 of NW_028318157.1, forward strand.
TTGAGGTGCCAAGAGGGGCACCAACTTAAACAGCTCACTAAGGGGATCCTCGTGATGAGTTCCAATTTGGCCAGAGGTGAACTGACAGTAACTCAGGGCAGCTGGAATGGCGTAACTATCCGGGATGCTTTCACCAGCTACTTTATGTATCTTGAAGGTCAGCTGCCATGGCAGCTAGATGCCATTGCATGAAGGATCTTGTTGCACCTCTACTTCCTGGTTATCAATGCAGCCTGGAAAGTTTCTGGCATTCTGGGATGTTTTTGTTAAAGAGGAAATGTTTCTGGCACAGGGCAGAATAAAAACACAAAAAGCTGCAAAAACGCAGCACAAACTCATCCAAAAATGCACTACTTGGGTTTCAGCAGCACCTCCATTGAACTCTATTGTAGCAAAAATGCTGCTTTTTGTTATAATTCCTTTATTTTAATAGAGGTTTAACAGTTTACAAATATGGGAAAATGCCATGTCTTGAAAATGTCATCAATTGTCTAGGTAACACTGAGATAACCTAATTCCAAAGAACAATAGGATACTGGAGCGTAATCTGGAGATATAAAATAAAAGATATTACATGGATCATTGATCACAGTAACGGGATCTAGGAAAAACATGCATACTTACGGTAGTCTAATCCCATATATGGTATTAAATAAACAAATATCAAATTTTAAGCATAAAAACAGCATGAAAGGTGCTTCCAGGAGCAGGGGAGAAAAGTGAATGAGGAGAAACCAAGCCGGAGCTACCCGATGAGAGAAAAAGAAGAGGGGGGCATCACTGGGTTGTGGCTAGCTCACTGAGGTAGGCATCTGTGTACATAAAATAGTGCCAGGGTCTCAAAGTTTCAGTAAACACTTCCAGTGCAGATTGGTCGTAAGGTCTTTCATGTCCCTGAGTTCATTGACCTTTCATTGGCCATAGATCTTTCATCGGCGGGTTGACATCTCTCCAGCGGAGCGGAATGCAGCATTGAAGAGTTGTATGGTGAGGGAGTGCTTGTATTTTTTAGTAAGTCTCCCTGTCAGGTGCAACAGGCAGGCTGCAGGGTCATTGCTTAGGTCAACCACAGTGAGTTGCTTAATGACGCGGAGCACTGCCTGCCAAAAGGGCTGAATTAGTGGGCACTGCCAGAAGATGTGGACCATGGATCCCTCAGAAATTCCACAGTGCCAGCAGGAGCCCAATATCTGAGGGGAAATGTGGTGGAGTATGGTGGGGCCCTCATACCACCTGGTAAGTATTTTGTAGCTGGTTTCCTGAACCCTCGGGGCAATAGAGGATTTGTGGGAGAAATGGAGAATTTTCTCTCTTTGCTGCGTCATAAGTTGTAGGCCCAGGTCTGCATCTCATTTGGCTAGAAAAGGGTGAATCAGGGACACATATATCTTGGAAAAGGAATGGCATACCGGTTCCCCACTATGACATGGACTCAAAACCTGTAAGAGGCCTGGAGATGCCTGGAGCGAGGGTGCGTCAGCAGAGAAAGAAACACAGCTGAAGTCCTCCCCAGAAGTCCAAGGGAAGGTAAGCAAGTCAAGAAAGGTCTGTGGAAATCAGCTCACCCCCCCCCCCCCGAGCTCAGAAAATCGGTCAGGTGAGTGTAGTCAGATAAATTTAGGGTGGCAAAGACCGGGGCCAAATTCTGGATTACCTAAAATGGGAATCATAGGGGAAGGCAGTGGAGAGATTGGAGAGGTATGGAACGTTGCCCTTTAAACCTGTAAAGTGTTACCTAGGGTAGGATGTGAACATAGTTCCTTGGAAATCCAGGGCCAACTCATGGCGGTACCTCCAGAGTCCTCCATTTCCATGTCAACCCAACATTTGGCCCCCCATGACAGTGCCATTCCACCAATCTGGTAAGATGAGTTGCTCTGCGGTAGGCCCGAATATCCAGAAAGCCAACGCCCCCAGACATCTTAGGCAGGGTCAAGCGATGTAGAGCTTGACTGGGCTTCCCATGTGACCAAAGAGGGAACTAAGTCTGTGGAAACACGTTGAGGGAGGCATATTGGAAGGGCTTGTAGTAGGTAGAGAACTCCAAGGAGTAACATCACCTTGAGAGCAGTGCATCACCCAAGCCATGTCAATGTTAACAAATGCTAATGTAAGAGGTCTTCCTTAATTTTGAGGAGAAGTGGTTTGTAGTTAGCCCCATACAATTTAGAGGGATCAGGGGTGATCTTCGGGCCCAGATATTGAATGGCTTCTGAAGCCCATCTAAAAGGGAAAGAATGGTTTAAGGCCATGGATGGTGGTCGCATCCACAGAGATGTTAAGGGCAGAACTCTGACAAGTTGACCTTGAGGTTGGATAGAGAGCCGTTCCTCCGCAGCACCCATAAAATATTGGGCAATGATGTAAGAGGATTTGTGACAAAAAAAATCAGGTCATCCACAAAAGCTGCAACTTTGTGGCTTCCCGAAGGTTTACAAAAACCGGTAATATTAGGATCTGTGCGGACTGTAAACAGGAAAGGTTCCAGCGTTAAGATAAAGATTAAAGGAAAGAGGGGGCACCCCTGATGAATCCCATTTGAAATGGGGAAGAAGTCAGACCTGGTCTTGTTGACTTTCACTGCCGCTGAAGGGGGTGAGTAGAGAGCAGAAATTCAGCAAAGCATGGGGGTCCCGGGGCCAATATGTATTAGAGTCGCTTACATAAAATATCACCCCATCGAATGCGTTTTCTGCATCTGCGGAGAGCAGAATGAGTGGGCGCTTACTGGTCCTGGCAGCATGGATTAGATTGAGTACTCATATAGTATTGTCTTTTGGCTCCCTAAGAGGGACAAAGCCTGCCTGATCTTTGTGAATCAAATGAGGAATTTGTGGAATTAACCTATTGGTTATGACTTTTGCGAAGAGTTTCAAATCAGTATTGAGCAGAGCTATTGGCCGATAACTACCGCAAAGATAGGGGTCTTTGCCATCCTTGGGAATCATGGAGATATAGGCCCAGAGGGAGTCAAAGGGCATGGATTTCCCTTTCACCAAAGAATTCCAAGTGGTCACCAGGTGGGGGGGGAGGGGGCAAGCAAATCACCAAGGTTTTATAGTAGGATGCAGTTAAATCATCCAGGCCCAGGGTCTTCTTTGGTTTGGATTGGGACAGTGCAATGCTGCTTTTTGTGTTTCAATTCCCTGATCCTTTCCAAAAATGCAGCGCATAGATGTGTACATACCCCATAGGAAACCATGTTAAATTAACTATAGTGCTTTTCTGCAAAAAGCAATTTAATAAAATGTATTGCTGTGAATATATTGACAGTATCTGCTCACACTATGCGGGAGATTTATTAAAACTGGTGCACTCAGAATCTGGTGCAACTGTGCATAGTAGCCAATCAGCTTCTAACTTCAGCTTGTGCAATTAAGCTTTGTCAATAAAATCTCAGAAGCTGATGGCTTGGTAAATTAATAATTAAGAAAGTTTAGCTGCAGAGAGATCACAGAAAATACTGGTAACTAGTCATTTGCTCTGTCTGCCTAGATACCTTCTCCAGTCCTGCTTATTGTGGCTTTACTTAACCCTGGTGCATTTACAAGTATTATAGCATCCCTGCCTTATCATTTTCAGAATAATAGCTTGTTGTTATTCCCTGGGGAAAGGCTGCTGCAGGTAGAAATCTGCATCCTCCTTAAACTCTGCATGGCAATTGGGCAATAACTCTCTGCATGGCAATTGGGCAATAACTCTCTGCATGAGATCTTCAGATGGACGATGCCCATGCCTCCAATCACCTATTTGTTTTTTAGACAACAAAGACCTGGCTGTTGCAAAGGAGTCAGCTCTACAGCTCTTAGATGAAACTACAAGATCCAACATGAAGGCACAGAGACATGCACAGATGAGCAGGCATCAAAGAAATCTAAATGTATTTTGCACAAAGTGCTTAGTGAGAATTAAAGTGTATGTAAACTCTAAAAATAGTATCTGCTCCTCTTTGGTCTGTTACATATATCATTGAAAGCATTTTATTATACTGTATCTGTTCAACTAGTGTAAAAAAGTAGCCATTCATCCAGACAGAAATCTTGTGAGCTGATATCTTCCTGTGCTTTCTGCCTCCGGATTGTAGTCAGTTAGCATGGCTCTCTGCTATCTAAGGACTAAAGACACCTCCCCTGTTATGATGAAGAAAGGGAGGTGTTATGTAGCTCCAACACAGTGTTCCATAGTCCCAACACAGTCCCTGACCAAAGATGACAACATTGCTTAGTACAGCTGTCATCCTAGGACAGGGAGTGTGTTAATGGTTAGATTACAAGAATAAAATAAAGAAAAAAAGTGTGCAAATAGAAAATGAATTAAGCCATCACATTTAAGGACTGGTAAGCTGCAATATTATACATTTTTGTTCTTAGATTCAGACACATTAAGGGTCACTCTTTTGGGCCTGTCAACTGCTTTAGGCCAATATATAGACAGAGCATGGACTAGCATGGAAAAAGACAAATATTTTATTTCATGATGCCTAATGTAAGTTAAATGCATATTCATGCCTTGAATAGACATTCCAAGAGTTGAATAGATGTCTCCAAAAAAAGTGTCACAGTTAATAAAAATCATAGCACAGTTTATTTCTTATGCAGAGATGCTGCAAGAGCATGTAGTATAATCATGTTGTGCTCATGACCCTGTCACTCATTAACAGCAATCAGGGTGACCAGAAGCTTTCTCAAGTACATGAATAATGGTTAGCAATTAGATTCAGTTATGTGTTCAGGTAACACTTCAGTTGAAAAAAACATTTCTAAAACTGCATATTATAGCATACTATAGCTTTAATAAATAAACCAGCTTCTAAACCAACTATAACATCGATACAAATACAGGGAATGTTAAGCATTTAACAGGTATGCTAAAACTACTTTGGAGCACCTTTACATACTTTTTGCTGAGCTACCCCCCCCCCCCCATACTTTTTGCTGAGCTACTTCCCCCCTAGTGGTCAAATGATCTCAAGAGCCTGATTTTGTAGACTACCACTTGTCTGTTTTAGGAGCCATCAAAATGCACTGACATTGTGTCATAGACTTCAACAGAGAGCTTGTGGAGTTGCATACTCCTAAAGCATTCTTAAAATATAGAAATATTTAAGTTGTACCTGGCACATACTGTATATTTGTTAAGCTGGGTACACACTGGGTGAAAATTGTCTGGTTCAGCTTGAACTTTTGTTCAGCAGAAGACTTTTGCTGAAGGGACATGCTGAAAAACCAGCATCCGACCAACATTAACCAATGGCTGTGGGGGGTCAGAATACAATAGCACAGCATGGGAGATCACCACAACAACATTGCTTGTATTGGTAAGGCAATCTGTTTTTTTTTTTTTTGCTCAACCCGCTGGGTTGCCTGAACAAAAGCTTGCAACATGTACTGGGCTTTATTGAAGTTATATTTACTTTTTTGTTCTAAACCTGAAACCTGAACTTTTAACCATAGGTTTTGAAGTATTAGCATAGGGCAAACACAATGAATCCTAATCTCCATATCACAAGAATCATTAAAGTAATAAAAAAAGATCAGTTCACTTAGACAAAATGCAGATTACATGCAGATGATTAGCCTATTTCAAGAACAATTTGTAGTTCTCTGGTGAGGTCCTGTGGAGGTAATGCACATAATGCATAGATTCACATTTATTCCTTCAAAATCAAAACTCAATCAAAATAATTTCTTTGAAAAGATGTTGAGATGATAGATAGTAATAATTTTCTGTCTTTATAGAGTTGCATTATGTAATATTTTGAAATCATCAAGAACGGGACTAGCTATATTATCTTAAATATGTTTGGCATTCAATTAATATTGTTTATTGGTTAACCTAAAACTGAACTTTGGGCAATTAACATTATTAATATTTATCTAGTAGCTAGCTCACCATGCAGATCTTTTTTCAACAAATCATTCTCCATTCTCACTCTCTTGAAAACCCACTGCAAAGGTTTAAAATTCTCATCAATAGGCACATACCTCCTCTTCAGTAGGCCAATCAACTCTGCCTAAATGCAATGAGACTTCTCCCCTCTGAAGTTCTACCACCTAGTCATGTCAAAGCTGTCTGTAGTAAGACCACATTTGAAAATGCTGGTGCAGTTTGCTCCAATTCTCTTCACCAGCTACACCCCGCTCTGATGTTCTGCACCCCACATTTTTCAGCCGTCCGTGTCCATTGGGCACCTTCCCTACTGAAAAAATGTCTTCAGTTCAGCTTTAATAGTTTACAAACACAAGCTAACACTTCAGTTCAGCTCACAGTGGCAGGGACACTGCATTTCTGCCCATATCAATATGTATTTTCTGTACTAAAAATGGTCTTAGCTGAAAAAAAAAAGAATATCAATGTAGCCATCACATTTTAGGATTGGTAAGATGAAACATATTACAGTATATTTTTGGTCTTGGGTTTAGTTATTCTTTAAAGGTTGTCAGTGGTAAGCGTTTGTGAAAATTCCCATTTGTTTTGAAAATGTGCAGAGCTGGTATCAACCACAATAAAACATTTCAGGTGGTCTTCTAGAACCAAATGTCATTAGATCTAGCATGATGTAAAGTGTATAATATACTTGCATGCTGTTTTTTGCTCTTCTCGCCACAAAGAGTAGCCTTAGACCCATCACCTTCACCATATTTATGTTCATCAAAAGTAAATGCTAGGGCTTTTCAAGACAGAAGTCCATTTTCTATTTATCATTGCAAGGTCAGATCAGCTGCCACTCTCAAATTTGTTGTATCTGCACCAATGGTAAAGGCATATTTGCAGGTAGATAAAACGCTCTCCCTGTATTTTTCTCTCTAAAACTCTAATTAACAAGGTGATTTTTTACAACTCAAGATGATGTTTACATTATACACAGATGACATTTGAAATCCCAGAGCTCATTGCATTTGTGAGTCATAAAGGATTGGTATCCCTCAATGTGAACCTGCTTCTGGCATAATGATTTTTACTATGGAAAAAAGCCATACTGAAGGCAGCTATTTAAGTTTCAAGTAAAAAAAAAAGATTTCATTGCTTTAATCACTGTCTATTGCAATGTCATGATTTTTAGCTTTCTACTCTGCTTTGATCTATTTATTTAATACTGCCAGTGCTGTGTCTCTCCAGAATTTGATCTGTGCATGCTGTAAATGGGAAAAGCAGTGAAAATTCTTTCAGCTGAGTGAAACATATATATTTGAAATCTTCTGCCTTTCAGAACATATACTGTAACATTATAACCTTTTTTTCTCATTGCTCACTTTTCACTGATTAATATTAAACCATGGCCAAAATTAAAATGGTAATGCTGGCTGCAGGGGACAAAGGTGTTTGTAAGTGCTTATAAGAATTAAACATCTCATGCAGTATTCTTTTTTTTTTTATGTAAACAAAAGTTTGGACTTTTTTAGGCAACCCCACTATCCATGCCCTTCCAACAAAACTCTAGATACATATGCACAAAGATGTACACACTTTTCTTAAAGTGTATCTAAAGCCAAAATTTATTTTATAGTCTGGTGAGGGGGTTCAAACCTCTTTAAGGTTTTTATGGCTTAATTAAGAAAAATCCAGCCCTGCTTAAACACTTGAGGTTGATTTTCTTAAGGCAAATAGACTGTTTATTTTGCAAAGAAATTTGCATACTGCAAGGGAATTTTCCCGAGACCTTAGTAAATGAGGTGAAGCGCTGATGGCTTTCATCGTCCAATAACATGCAAGTAAAAATTCTGCCTTTTTATTTTCCATGCTTGTATGTAGGTATTCTTTGAAAAGTGAAATGTCACCACATTCACTAAGCTCTGGGGAAAATTCTCTTGCAAAGTGAGACTTCCCTTGCAATGTGAACAGCCTTATGAGAGGATAAGTAAAGAAATTAGAGGAAGAGACTACATTAAAACTATGGCACAAGCCAAGACCAGATGGATTTTTTAATACGAATATCCTAATATCATGGGTTCTCAATACAGAAATGGAACTCTTTGGGGGTTGATTTACTAAAGCTGGAAAGGGCAAAATTTGGTGCAGTTCTAATCCAATCAGAAACCAATCAGCTTATTTTTTTTTCATTTTTTGTCAAAGCTTAATTGAGCAAGCCAAAGTTAAAAGCTGATTAGCAACCATGCACCGCTGCACCAGATTTTGCACTCTCCAGTTTTAGCAAATCAACCTCTTTGCCTTTAATTAAGCCCATAAGACTAATTGGTCTTAACTGAACATTTGTACTTTGTAGCCATTTGTTGTACTTCAGAGGTATAGTTTGGCTCCAGTTTTTTTATATTGTTTCAATACACCTTTTTCAATCCAATTTCATTTTTATATATCCTTTTTGTCTAATTGTATTCACAAATACTGTTTTGCATATTTAAATGAAGACAAGCCCTACAATAATAATATAAAAAATGTAAACAATCAAATGTAGAATGTTTTTTAAGAATGTATTAGGGAAAACTGTACACAATGATAAGAATCCCTTTTCATGTTGTTGTGAGGAAAAACAGATCCTTGTAGAAAATACATACAGACACCAGTCCTAGACCAATATATGTTTTATTATGATCATATTACACAAGAACATAACATTAAAGTTGGGATAGGAGGAGTTAACTTGAGCTGATAATGTACACTGCTAAAAAAATTAAAGGAACACTTTTTAATCGGAGTATAGCATCAAGTCAATTAAACTCCTGGGATATTTATCTAGCCAGTTAAGTAGCAGAGGGGGTTGTTAATCAATTTCAGCTGGTGGTAATGAAATTAACAACAGGTGCACTAGATGGGCAACAATGAGATGACCCCCAAAACAGGAATCGTTTTACAAGTGGAGGCCACTGACAGTTTTTCCTTACTCATCAGTTCTGACCGTTTTTCACTAGTTTTGCATTTGGGTAGGGTCAGTGTCACTACTGGTAGCACGAGGCGATACCTGGACCCTACAGAGGTTTCACAGGCAGTCCAACTCCTCCAGGATGGCACATCAATACATGTCATTGCCAGAAGTTTTTCTGAATCTCCCAGAACAGTCCAAAAGAGCATGAAGGAGATTCCAGGAGACAGGCAGTTACTCTAGGAGAGCTGGACAGGACCATAGAAGGTCCTTAACCCATGGGCAGAACCAGTATCTGCTCCTTTGTGCAAGGAGGAACAGGATGAGCACTGCCAGAGCCCTACAAAATGAACTCCAGCAGGCCACTAGTGTTAATGTCTCTGACCACACAATCAAAAACAGACTTCATGAGGGTGGCCTGAGGGCCCGACATCCTCTAGTGGGCACTGTGCTCACTGCTCAGCACCATAGAGCTCAATTGGCATTTGACATTGAACACCAGAATTGGCAGTCCCGCCACTGGCGCCCTGTGCTTTTCACAGATAAGAGCAGTTTCACTCTGAGCACATGTGACAGATGTGAAAGATCTGGAGAAGCCATGGAGAACATTATGCTGCCTGTAACATCGTTTAGCATGACTGTTTTGGTTGTGGGTCAGTGATGGTCTAGGGAGGCATATCCATGGAGGGACACTCAGAACTCTACAGGTTAGACCATGGCACCCTGACTGTCATTAGGTATTGGGATGAAATCCTCTGGTCCTGGGTTCCTCCTGGTGCATGACAATGTCCGGCCTCATGTGGCGAGAGTATAAAGGAATTGATAGCACTGAATGGCCCCCATGCTCTCCTGACCTAAATCCAATAGGACACCTCTGGGATATCATGTTTCAGTCCATCCAACAATGCCAGGTTGCACCTCAGACTGTCCAGGAGCTCAGCGATGCCCTGGTCCAGATCTGGGAGGAAATTCCCCAGCACACCATCCATCGTCTCATTAGGAGCATGCCCCGATATTGTCAGACAAGCATACAAGCACGTGGGGGCCATACAAACTACTGAGTACCATTTTGAGTTGCTGCAATGAAATTTCAGCAAAATGGACTAGCCTGCAGCATCATTTTTTCACTTTGATTTTTGGGGTGTCTTTGAATTCAGTCCTCTGTAGGTTGATAATTTTCATTTCCATCAAACGATGGGGCATCCTCACATTCCTAACACGTTACCCAGTCCATATCTGTATAGATATCCAGCATGATATTTTTCCCCATTGAAATCTGATGTGTTTTCAAAGTGTTCCTTTAATTTTTTTGAACAGTGTAGAAAAAGACACCGTCCGTCTTGCTACTGAGGAAGAAGAGTGCTCTTCCTCAAAACAGGTTGATTAAACAAATAGAAAATCCAAGGATTTCTGGAAAGTGCATGCATGGCTCGTCCTATAAAATTCTACACCTTGCTGGCTACAAGATTTTAGGGTCTAGTGAATGAAATAGTTAACCCCACATCAAGAAAAAGCAGTGTCCTTGACAGGAGCAGCAACCCCGGACTGGATCACTTACTGAGTAGGGAAGCTGCCTGCTCTGCACATAAACACTGCATTATTAAATATTGGCTTTTTAATACAATATGACAATTCATCTGCCAACGAGCTGTCATAGTGGCAAATGTTGACTTCAGCTGTGTAATTTATATAACATTTACAACACTATAAGAAAAAAAAATCAATGAATGAAATCACCTAACATTTCAATATTTAAGAAGAATGTCCTTTCACAGAAAATGGGCACATCACATTCACATATGAATAATTAAATCTGCCTAGGTGATGAAAACCTCATTCAGATGTGTGAACTATGCACTGCAAGAAATTGTCACATCTATATCTTACATTTAGTTTAATCGGCATTTAGTTTAGTGCTTTGTTGAGTATTATCATGCTCCATACATTTGAAGTATGTTTATTATGTTTTTAATTGCAAGCTTTCTCAGAGCCTGCTCTAGAAATGACAAAATATTTTATAGCAAGTATACAGATTTTCTGTGTGGATTGGTAGAGGGATTGTTATTTTGTTTGTGCTGCCTTGCATTATATGTAATAGCTGATTTGTTACCTAGAGCAAAATGCAGAGGATGAGACTTTCTGCCCTGCTGCCAACTTTCGGGAGTATTACTTTTTCCTCCAAAATGGTGCATTCAAAAAGGGAAGTGTGCACCCATCCAAACACTTCACATGTTTAACTTTAAAGTGAATTCTAGGCTAGACCTAATTAATCTTAAAAATGCTCCCTCCCACCTCCTGACTAACCTCTGCAAGAAAGGGTTATCACTATGATCCGGTCACATGATCCAGCTTTGCAGAATGAAATGAAAACGAGAAGCGCACCAACCTTGCGCATTACCTCAGTAACCAAAATTTATTAATTGTAAAAAATATACTCACAAACAGCGAATAAAATCAGGCATGTAAGTCCTCACAGGGACTTGAAGATAACATGAGTCCCATCAGGGGAGTGGGTGTTCAGTACAGCTGACGCGTTTCGAAGGGGGTCCCTTCTTCCTCAGAGCTAACTGAACTGTGAGTGCTCTCTCCTATATATACTCCTGGACTGAACCTAGGCCCTCCCCACTGGGTTGGGCAGTCTCAGGTTAGTAGGAGGGGCCAAGATATCGTCAACAGACAATCACTATTTGTAATGCCATCAGAGAGAAATGATATAGACAAACGTAAAATATAAGATATAAAATATATAAAACCACATTTTGCATACACCACTTAGTATGCATGTAATATATCAACTTAGCGATGACACCAATGGAAATGATGATGATAGATAATACATGATGAAACATAGTATATAGTAAATAGTTAGTCTTATTCCATGATTCATTAGTGAGCGATGTATCAAATTGACAATTCATCCAGAGGGCTTGTCATGATGCTGGATGAGTATATAGCAATTAATGTAAAAATAGACATAAATTGTTAGTCAATGGATGTCTTAATGGATAGGTGTCCATAGTGACACAAACACATGTATATATATGTAGACATATAAACCCACACACAAACCTTCGACCAGAAGCTGTGTGATGTGTGCTACCAGGCAGCTGCATGTGCTTCATGATCGGATGATGGAGAATCCATGTCTCTGATGGATAGGATTGGATCAGTAATCTTCGATCCGTAATATTGTATAGTATTGTATAGTCATATTATTCTATATGGTTACACCTAATATATATATCTTCCATACAGGGTCTCGATACATATGCTGCTATTACCATTCACCCTATTAAGAAACAAAACCAAAAACCAAAAATAATAGATTGCTTTAGGTTTGAGGTGTAAGTGATGGCCTTGTATGCTGGATCATAGTATCCTAATATTAGACTTTCTCACTATCAGTAGTATTACCATTGGATCTTTTTAATGTCTTTTATCAGTACTAGGGTGCTTAAGCGCCTAATATCGTGGTTTTTACCTCTATATTTAATGTGCAATTATGTGTATAGAGTCTTAGTTGTATTATATCTTATATCCTATTATTATTTTATCTTATTGTATTTATCATTATATATTACATATGTTCTATACATGATGCACGGATGGCGTTCATGTGAACACATGCCTATATGTTTCATATTTTATACCCACCGGCAACACTACTGTCATATCCACTTAAGGAGATACACGCATGTGTATGTAGTGTATACACATGTATACATATGTTCATGCTGATGTCTTTCACTTTAATACACCTCTGGAGTGCGGCAGCCAGGGCCTTCTGACCACCCCATTTGATTGGATATGACGTGGACTCAACAGCAAGTTCGTCAGAGGGGAATCCCCAGACAGTTCCCCCAACTAGAGCCTCGTCAGAGGATGGGGGCGGGGCGGCAGGTCTGGTATCTTGCCCAATAGAGCGGTGTTGGTGTACGCGCACAGAGTGACCGTCAGATGCGCGTGATGCGCGCTCACTTGATCGCGCCAACGGACCTGTCCTCCTCATACTGCGCATGTGCATGTTGGTCCACGCATGCGCAGTCAAAACCATGCTATACTAGCGTGCGTTCCACACACAGGGTAAACCTGCAGCTATAGAGGGAAGCATAAGATCTCCCTCTGCTGCTGACTATACAATATTACGGATCCAAGATTACTGATCCAATCCTATCCATCAGAGACATGGATTCTCCATCATCCGATCATGAAGCACATGCAGCTGCCTGGTAGCACACATCACACAGCTTCTAGTCGAAGGTTTGTGTGTGGGTTTATATGTCTACATATATATACATGTGTTTGTGTCACTATGGACACCTATCCATTAAGACATCCATTGACTAACAATTTAAGTCTATTTTTACATTAATTGCTATATACTCATCCAGCATCATGACAAGCCCTCTGGATGAATTGTCCATTTGATACATCGCTCACTAATGAATCATGGAATAAGACTAACTATTTACTATATACTATGTTTCATCATATATTATCTATCATCATCATTTCCATTGGTGTCATCGCTAAGTTGATATATTACATGCATACTAAGTGGTGTATGCAAAATGTGGTTTTATATATTTTATATCTTATATTTTACGTTTGTCTATATCATTTCTCTCTGATGGCATTACAAATAGTGATTGTCTGTTGACGATATCTTGGCCCCTCCTACTAACCTGAGACTGCCCAACCCAGTGGAGAGGGCCTAGGTTCAGTCCAGGAGTATATATAGGAGAGAGCACTCACAGTTCAGTTAGCTCTGAGGAAGAAGGGACCCCCTTCGAAACGCGTCAGCTGTACTGAACACCCACTCCCCTGATGGGACTCATGTTATCTTCAAGTCCCTGTGAGGACTTACATGCCTGATTTTATTCGCTGTTTGTGAGTATATTTTTTACAATTAATAAATTTTGGTTACTGAGGTAATGCGCAAGGTTGGTGCGCTTCTCGTTTTCATTTCATTCTGCAGTGTTGATTGGGCTTCCCCAGCCTTGTTTTGGAGCCGCACAGCCCTTTATGCATTGGTGGACGATCCCTCCAGGCCTGGTTCCATCTGTTCGCCACCTGTCTGAGCCCTAGAGCGCAGGAGAATTCGTCTTTGATTAACATGATCCAGCTTCCCTGTGTCAGCCACTGCTGCTACGGGGGAGATGAGGGAGCACTGACAATGGATAGGCCATAGAAGTCTATTAGTGTCGTCACTGCTTCCGGGCATTACAGCCATTATCATCTACTTTCTCCTCTCTCCTGCAGCTACTGCTGGCTGACGCAAGGGAGATCACATGAATGGACCTGAGCAGCCTCAAAATAGGTAAATATATCTTATCTTTCTTAGCCACCAAAAGTGTTAGACGGTAGGAAGGAACAGTTTTAAGGATAGGTGTAACCGAAAGTACCGCCTAAAGTTTGTCTTTTACATAGCGTTTGTCATCTTCTTCTAACACAGGTGGTCTTCTGCAATAAAGCTATAATAATGATAGGAAAAAATAAAGGTAATAGTGAGCGCACAAAAAGGAGGAGGCGGATCCCTTTGATAACATGCACGCGCACAAAACGCGTCAGAGAGGAGCCTGCATACTGACACTGCATCCTCACAAAGGTCTGGCGGCCATCTTTGTAAGTGGATTTACATGCTGTTTTTTTGCTCCACATGGATGCTTTTATTTAATTCAATAATATACTGCACCATAAGCACTCTTCTCTTTGGGCTCGTTTTGTGAGCTGTTCCCTTCAAGGTGGGGCTGTTTTTGTTGCTGATGGTGGAACGGTCTGCTGAAAGTATCCACTCATTCTGATATATGCCAGTGGTGTTTTCCCATATTCTGTGTATAACGGTGGATGAGGCTGACTTGTGAAGGAGCTAGTGACCACTGATTATAATGTGCATTTAATATGTACTTCTGGTGAGTGCATTAAAAAGCAGAATTTATCACGGATTCATCCATCACTTGATATCATGAATTCTTTGGACTATTTATTTGGAAGATTAGGTCACTGATTATTTGCGTTTTATTCATCATATATGCTGTTTTGTTCACTATTGTCATGATACAGTTGGTTTTGTCACCATTGCGCTGCCATTCAGCGCGGCACTATTTCCATTCATATATATTTATCAGTTCATCACAGTGCTACTTCAGAGCGCTTCACCTGTATCATCATTATTGTGCATATTCACTACTGTCACAATCATTTTATTCAATTTATGACGCATAAGTATTGAGATATTGTAATCATCTTTATGAGTGCTGCACTTTTTGTATTTTACTATAATAAATGATAAACCGCAAAATGTAATTATCCACAGCAAATAATCTGATCTTGTGTTTCATTCCTTTACAAACAGCCAGAAAAATAAAAACATTAAAAAAAAAATAAAACTTTTCTTATTAAAATGTGCAGATCAGTAGAGGTAAAGATTAACTGTACAGAATTGCAAAGTGTTTGTCAGGTAAAACAGCAAACATGTTTTCAGTGGGTGTATTTAGTACTTTGCTTATGCAGGCCATAGACGGTTCATTTATCGGCCGCTTTTTCGTCTGAAAGAATAATCGGCCGATTTTCGCACTGTTAGTGGGGCAATGGCATCGGACGATTTTCGCGGTTCCTCCTCATTTCTTTTATCGGTCATGCTGGAAAATGTGGTAAAAATGGCCGATTTTCACAATCATTGGTGGCAACAGAATGACCAATGTTTCGTTTTTCGGACGAAAAATTGGCCTGCATTAGAGATTTGAGACAAGTGATATTAATCAGTCATCAGCCACTAAATCAGAAGATCCACTGATTTCAAAGATAGCTTTTCATGAAAGAGCTTTTCTTGAAAAAGATCTGCTGTGACAGTTTTCCTTCCATTTGATGTTTTATCCAATCCCTTGCAAACCTCATTCAGTACATTGTTTCTGCACTAGGAATTCAGCTTTGTGCTATGTGATTATTTGCTGTCCAACTTCCCTCTTTTGCACCATTGTGTTGAGGAAGAGGGTTGTGTTGGAACTCTGGGATGCTTTGCCTTCGTCTTAAAGAGGTTGTGAATGCAGGAGGTGTTTTTTAACTTCATGCATTCTATGCATGAAGGTAAAAAAACCCTTCTGGGTGCAGTACCCCCCTCAGCCCCTTATACTTATCTGAGTCACATCTTGATCCAGGGATATGCACAAGAACTGTGGCTCTCCTGGGTCTCTTTCTCCTCATTGGCCTACAAAGCAGTGGGAGCCATTGGCTCCTATTGCTGTCAATCACAGCCAGTGAGCCACTAGGGAGAGAGAGGGGGTGGGGTTGAGCCATGCTCTGTGTGCAAATGGACAACATTCATTCACAGGAACATAGCTCAAGAGTGAGCCTGCTCCAGTGCCTCCACAGCAAGTGGCTTGCTATTGGGGGCACTCAGCCGAGGAGGGGGAGGGGGGGAAAGACAACTGGTAGGGGACCCAAAAAGAAGAGGATCGGAGGTGCTCTGTGCAAAACCATATAACATGTATGTTTTTGTATTACAACCTTAATACTCTTTTTAACTTTAACAGGTAAAATATTTGATTACTAGGCATTTAGCTACTGTGTTGGGTCTGTAAGGTGCAGAAATTGAATCACAGAATGAAAAAGTCTGAGTTTAAAGAGAATCTGAGTTTACACCCAATGTAAGCTCTGGTTTGATCAAAGCTTACACAAGGTAAAAGACCTCTCCTCACATGACTCTGGGCCTTGACAATTAGCTGCTGAGGCCCAAGCCTTGCATCCCAGAAAGAAAGTCCCATGCTTTCCCCAGATCTTAAAACACCAAGTATTTTTTCAGTGCTCCGTCTGAAAAATAAAGTGGCCATAATAAGAGAATAGAACAACAATTTCACATTTCAATGGAATCTACCTTTAAATAGACCTGTACACTATTAGACAAAGCTACAGAAAACTACTAGAAGATTGAGCCTTGCAGTAGACCATCTTGCCATATTTTGTTACATGGGACTTCTAAAACCTATATAAGACAGATATCAGTCCATCATAAAAGTGAATATAAACTGAAGACACAACAAATAAAAAACAGAAAAAACTAAAATAGCCATAAAGTGTGATAGGTTACTTCCAGTACACATCCTCCTGAGTCATTGGTGTCCCTGCTGCTAAAAGCGCACTGGCTGAGCAATCCCAAGGTCAGTTTTGAAGAAAGATAATGCTGAAAAGGAACAAAATAAGCAAGTGCTATGTAAGCTCTTCCCTACTGTGTTGATTATTGCATGAAATAATTTGCATATAGATGCATTGTTAGTACTGAAGCATTATTCTGAAAAGAATAGTTTCTTGTTATTCCCTTATTGTACTTGTCACAAATACATTAGATAAGTCTATTTTATCCTTCAACCATTTTTATCTTGCAAATACACTGAACATTGCAGAAAACAATCACATTCTGTTTCAGTACTTAATATGTGAATGGCAGAGCGGAAAATATGACAACATGGCATAACTATACTGTTTCCACCAGTTATGATGTCCATTTTACATTCTGCATTGAAGCAAATAACAGTAATGAGCTATTTGATTAATATAGGTGTGCAGGTGAAGCACACATTGAAATTTTCTCTTAAAAAATCTTTTCTGAAGTTTCTGTCCTCTATTTATGGATTGCTATAGGAAATGGGTATCATTTCACTTTTTTAGGACATCATTGTTTTCTACATAAAGAATAACTACACTACTCATGATTTGCATCTAAACTGGCACCATAACATAATGCCAGTGCAAACCTAGAAAAATGATTGCCTTATGTCAAAAAGGCTTACTCTTTATGGTATGTAATTTAAAGAAAAAAAAAATCACATTTAGAAGATGATTACTTGTGCATGTGCCCACTCATCTTCCTCAACAAGTTATAGTCTATTTAATAGGAGGGTTTTTGTTCTGCTCTAGGTAGGTATTATTTTACTGTCAATCAACCTTTTTTTTTTTTTTTTGTAGAGGATACAGATACAACATTTTCATGCTGTCAGACATATGGTACATGGTGTGTTAACAATGGAAGAATGTAAGAGTGCTAATTGGCTGTGCTTATTGTAATTTTTTTTCTGCATATCATTAAAAAAAATACCCCACTTTTCAGCTAGAACTGACAGCTGCTTTTCAACAACATAACACCAATTTCTTATTTTTAATAAATTAATAGATGTCATGCAGTACATTCAATGGGCTAAATTGACTTTTTTCCTCAAAATTACTTGTCCACTGTCTATTATTGGATGAAGAGTTAAATGCTGTTCCACATTAATCATGTGCTGTAGTAGGAAAGTAGCAATGTAGGTGATACATTTCATATGACTAACTGAATATGTTTTGAGGTGCAAGCTTTGTGGAGTGTAGCAAACTTGCTCATCAGAGATGGACGTGGAGTTCCCCTTTTTTATTAGAAGTATTCCTCAATCCTTTATTCCCTACCCCCTCCCTTCTTGAGAGGCACAGGGACAGATGTGTAAGTGTTAAAAGTTGCTGGCAGGCTGGAGCAGCAGGGGGCCCAGCGCTACAAAGCCCCCCCATAGAGACAGCAGACTCTTTGTCCAAGGGACCTGTGTGATTTCACACCTCGGGGGAAGGATGGCAAAACCTTCTCAAGAGTTCAAGGCATTCCCCAGAAGCACAAACAAGATAACATTTTTAACAGATCTGGTTTTCCCCTATGTTTCATATCATGGATTATGACAGATGTTGGTTCTAATTCAGAGTTTGCCCGACTGACCCCTCCCTAAACAGTGTATTGGTCAGTTACTCAAAGCCATTCCCCCTGCTGGGGGACTTTTTAAAAACTCAGGCTAACAGGCCTAAAAAGTTAAGCTAAGACACATCTCCCAATTGTAACATCGTAACAGCAGAAGATCAAAGACCCTTCGCTCTGCAACTTAGATCTGCTTACCTTAAGGCTGAACATGGCAAGTAACTTAACCTTTTAATTTCTCCCTGTTATCTCTTTGCTGTGCTGTGCTGTTTTCTATGTTTATATAGGAACATATATCTTAGTTACATTTTTTTTGTAAATATTTTATTGCACCTGTTTGACTCTTTTAGTAATAAATCTCTCTTTCTGAAAGTGTTAAATTGTTTCTAAAGCGCTTAATTGCAATTACGAATCCCTGCCTTCTGAAGAGACGCTACTGTGTTTGTTTAATCCTCTGCCCAAATCGGCCTGCGGTGGCCATATTGGACAGGTGACTTTTCAACCATTACAGTGTATATTTGATAAAGAGAGTTTCCCCTCTCTGTGTACAAAAAGTGGTGGTGGCAGTAGAGGGTTAGTTGCGTAATTAACCCGACCCAGTAACAAGCGCATTCAGGCTGCAGGCACAGATTGTAGACCATTAGCTGGACAATCGTTGTGCAGGGCGCAGCTGAGTGTGGCATTGTTACGCACGTCACATCACTGTTTTAGATCGGCCGGTCCTTCGGTCACGAGTTTGGGTGAGAAGCTCTGGGGTCTGACGCCGCGATCGTGACATGGAGCATGCCAGTTCTAAAGCAAGTCAGGATAGACCTGATGTTTCCTAAAAGATACCAGTTCAGGTGGTTTGGTCATATTACCGCAAGAAATTATCCCATACAAGATATGTTCAACTACGAGAAAACCCTAAGGCAAAGCTAGAATGCTTTGGTAGGATATCTTCAAGCAAAGATTATTATACTGATGATGTGGCTGCTGCAACTGCTGAAGATCGTAATGATGAAAAAAAGCAAAACTATAAATTTTTAGGCACACCTATGCCTTGCCAAAAAAACGGTTATGCAAGAAAGGGAAGTAAAACCATGGTTTTGTTGATAGAATATTTTTTCTTTTGTAATTTATTAGGCCTTTTAAAGACCAATGAGAAATTTTCAAATGTTGCTAGGATATGTAGACACAATTGTATGTGGATTGCTGACACATGCTTTTCTCATGTTCAAAGAAGGTGCAGGTGCTACGTGGGTGGATTCTGATGAGCAGTTGAGGAAGATGGCAGCACACTGACTTCACTCTTTTCATCCTTGGCACATCAGCATAACTATCACCTAGGAGCCCACTTCATATTTCTGAACCTGTCCACTACCCCTGAGTACCAATTATGCTGAAGAAAATGCTGGTGACCACAACCAGTGAGTTTGTGTGTCACCTAATATCAGGGAGATGGGTGGACAAATAGATGCCCTAGAAGACAGGATGGATTCCACAGCCACTATTATGTAAACAGGACATTGAGACCATTTACAGTGACCTAACTCATGCTTTTCTATACCAGGAGGATTTTGTAAACTCATGCAGAGATAACCTGTGATTGGGGGTCTCCATAATCTTCGGCCTACCTTGGCCCCTCTATACAGTAGCTATTACAAAGGCTTCTGGCCCACTTTTCCCAGCTTTAGCCACTTATGGCCTCATGGCCAAACATTCCTGGGGATCAAAAACCGCATGATTTTACGTTCTCTTGGGACTAATTTGCATTGATTTGTACATCACTTTTCTTACTCTTTAAACCTCAGGAGTAGCTTATAAGTATTCATTCTGGTTTCACTGTTTGAACTATTTCTTGCTATTGACCAGGGTAATTGTTGGGGGAGGTGCAAATGCCAGTGCTGCCTTCCTGGACCCTTAGTTACTTTGGGTGATGTAATATTCAGCCAGGGACATCTTCCTTAGCTTTATGTATTTTTTCAAAACTACAGTGTAATATTTATTGCCTAGACCACTGCTATTGTCATATATATCCCTCCCCCCTTCCTGCTTTGTTCCTTTCTTTTTCTTGTCTCTAATTAGTGCAGTTGATAGATATACCACACCCTAATACACTTCTGCTGTGCCTCCACGTTCTCCACTGGGTAGGTCCTGTTTTAGTTAAAGCGGTATTGAACCCAAATGTATTATATTTCAGCTTACCAATCCTTAGATGTTGTGGCTGCATTAGTTTTCTTTTTTTGACCTCTGTTTTCATGTGGAGATCAGGCCAGTAACACACCTCCTGTTATAGAGTACCCACACTCTGGATGAAGGAGCAAAAGGGGCACCCAAGATATTGCAGATTTAGATATGCCAACAAATTGAAGCCAAAATCCAGCTTACACTGCAGTTACAGCAACAGTTTTCCTTTTGGGATAAATGTTTTACAAGTATAACTAAAAGCTGATCATTGTAAACACCACTGTCAGTGCTAAATGGATTGCCCCTACCAGATACATTTGCAGGAGAGCTTTTTTTGCTGAAAAACAACAGACTTACTGACAAGATCACCTGATGAAAATAAAGGAAAGAAAGCCTAAAAAGGAAACTAAAGCAGTCATTCTCATCTAAGAATTGGTAAGCTGTTATATAATGTTTGCTTTGGGGTTTAATACCACTTTAAGATTAAATATTTCCATAGTCAGTACTCATAACACTTCCTGTCAGATTTACACATTGATTGTTTTTTTTGGAAAACCTGCATTCATTACCACAAAGTGGCCACAGGGGGCGATCTCTTCTCACCCAAAGTAGCAATGAGAATTTAAATAAAAAAAACTTACAATACATCTTTGTCTGTGTCGCCACAAATTGGAAGTCCAACCCCACGCTTGCCAAAAAACAAACACAAGATAAATATACTATAGAGCTAGACCTTCTTACAGCCAACATCAGAAAAGACCTTACTACATATGTATCAGGTTGGGTTCTTTGTCTGTGTCGCCACAAATTGGAAGTCCAACCCCACGCTTGCCAAAAAACAAACACAAGATAAATATACTATAGAGCTAGACCTTCTTACAGCCAACATCAGAAAAGACCTTACTACATATGTATCAGGTTGGGTTCTTTGTCTGTGTCGCCACAAATTGGAAGTCCAACCCCACGCTTGCCAAAAAACAAACACAAGATAAATATACTATAGAGCTAGACCTTCTTACAGCCAACATCAGAAAAGACACTGAGTTTGTGTTAAGTACTATATAGCATAAATACTATTCATGCACTAATAAGTCAGGTCACATGTTGGACTCCACTATAAAACGTTATGCCCCACCTAAATTACACACTGGGATCTAGAGAATCTAACCCTTGACCCATCTGAAAAGCCGTTTCATAGAAGGTGAAAACCTCAATAAGGACATACTGTATATCAAGATGAAATTTGATAAACAATCAAATCCTCTAAATCCTCCTAGGCACCATGACCAAATGGATTTACAGTGGCCTTTTATAAAAAATGATTGATCCTATTGGGCCTACATGTTGCAAATCCCTTAAGACTGCTCTTGCTCATCACAGATCACTCTTTAAACTCATGTAGCAATATTTCCTAATAAGACAAATAATCTCCTGACACTCTGAGCTACCACCCCATTTCTTTATTGGACAAGGACAAGGAAATCTATTTGGTAAAGTATTAACGTCTAGACTAAACCATTATTTAAAGTCCTTACTACATATGTATCAGGTTGGGTTCTTCCCAGGGTGACACGCCAAAGATAATGTCAGGAGAGCAGTTCTTTTTTTAAATAATAAACTACAACAATGTAAAATCCCTGGCTTTATTTTATCTTTTGACATTTACAAAGTCTTCTCCTGTGACTACCTCAAATATGTTCTCCAAAGATTCTGCTTCGGAGAGTCCATCTTGACTTGAGTCAGCTTTCTATATTCCAGCCCCTCAGTAGTTGTTCAGTATGTATCATTTACAGCCTTTTTTTAATTTCCATGAGATGTGACATGGCTGTCCTTTATCCCTGACCGTATTCATTTTAGTGTTGGAACCCCTGGCACTTGCTATTAGGGAAAACCTATACATATCAGGGATTGCCTATGCAGATTTTAATTTTTAAAAATTAATTCCAGGCATGGTACATTTTTACATTGTTACATTGGTCCAGCTTGTTTTTTTGTCAAATCTTAATTGAACAAACTGAATATAGAAGCCGATTGGTTACCATGCACAGGTGCACCAGATTTGCACTCCCCAGTTTTAGTAAATCAACCCCTATACTGTATCTTTTAATGGATTATGTGTTTATAACCCTTATCAGCTTACATCTATCCCTCCCCAACCTGTGTCAGGTTTTGGATCGAGATTCCCAATATTCTGTACTTAACGTTAACTATATCAATTCCCTAGGTCTGAACATTACCCTCTCTCATGACGAAGTGTCCCATATTTGCATGTATCTCTCTTTCCCTAGGACATCATTGGCAATAGATTATCTGGGAGTAAAGATTACTCCACCTTATTTTTCTCAAACTTCTACTCTTGGCTTCATAACCTACTCGCCCCTCTTGCATACCTGGAATTCCCTTCCCCGAGTAGACAGTGCCTATGATTTTTTTATTACTTTCAAACTCTTCTCATATAGGTCCCACCCTGTTACCTATGCCTGCTCCATTGTTGAAGCCTCTTATTTATATGGATACATAAATGCCCTAGAATAGCCCACAATACTCTCTACATACACTATTTTGCCAAAAGTATTGGGACCCCTGCCTTTACAAGCACATGAACCTTAATGGCATCCCAGTCTTAGTCTGTAGGGTTCAATAGTGAGTTGGCCCACCCTTTACAGTTATAACAGCTTTAACTCTTCAGGGAAGGTTGTCCACAAGGTTTAGGAGTGTGTCTATGAGAACATTTGACCATTCTTCCAGAAGCGCATTTGTGAGGTCAGGCACTGATGTAGGGCGAGAAGGCCTGGCTCGCAATCTCGGCTCTAATTCATCCTAAAGGTGTTCTATTGGGTTGAGGTCAGGACTCTGTGCAGGCCAGTCAAGTTCGTCCACCCCAAACTTGCTCATCCATGTCTTTATGGACCTTGCTTTGTGCACTGGTGCGCAGTCATGTTGGAACAGGAAGGGGCCATCCGCAAACTTTTCTCACAAAGTTGGGAGCATGAAATTGTCCAAAATGTCTTGGTATGCTGAAGCCTTAAGAGTTCCCTTCAATGGAACTAAGGGGCCAAGCCCAACCGTTGAAAAACAACCCCACACCATAATCCCCTCTCCACCAAACATTACACTTGGCACAATGCAGTCAGGCAAGTACCGTTCCCCTGGCAGCCGCCAAACCCAGACATGTCCATCAGATTGCCACAGAGAGATTCATCACTCCAGAGAACAATGTCTCTACTGCTCTAGAGTCCAGTGGCGGCGTGCTTTAAAAACCACATCCGATGCTTTGCAATGAATTTGGTGATGTAAGGCTTGGATGCAGCTGCTCAGCCATGGAGACCCATTCCATGAAGCTCTCTATGCACTTTTGTTGTGCTAATCTAAAGGCCACATAAAGTTTGGAGGTCTTTAGCTATTGACTCTGCAGACAGTTGGCGACTTCTGCGCACTATGCGCTGACCCTGCTCTGTTATTTTATGTGGCCTACCACTTTGTGGCTGAGTTGCTGTTGTTCCCAGTTGCTTCCACTTTGTTATATTGCCACTAACAGTTGACCGTGGAATATGTAGTAGCAACAAAATTTCACAGATGGACTTATTGCACAGGTGGCAACCTATCATGGTACCACACTTTAATTCACTGAGTTCCTGAGAGCGACCCATTCTTTCACAAATGTTTCTAGAAGTCTGCATGCCTAGGCACTTGATTTTATACACCTGTGGCCATGGAGATGATTGAAACACCTGAATCCAATGATTTGAAGGAGTGCCCCAATGCTTTTGGCAATATAGTGTACATAAATTACAAGGAGGACTTAAAATACCCCCAGTGGGTTTTTCAGGAGATCTCAAACTGTGATCTTGTGTCAGTCCCTGCACTACTTTGTCTTTCCCAGTCTGCATGAGTCTGCAAGATGCGGTTTAGTACTCCAACAAACACTTGCCCCTTTTTTTACCACTTTTACCGGTCACTAAGAATCCTCTTTTTCCCAGTAGGGATGGATAACCCTTTCTCCTTTGCTTGGTGGACTACAAATGGATTTTCACACATCCATCACTTCCTCAGTTTCCAACATTTCCCCTCTTGGTTGGACCTACAAAAACATCAAAATATCCCTCAGGCAGAACGCTATGGAAACTTTTAATTGAAACACTGGATCATATCAAACAGAAATTCTTCAGAGTTCCTTTTTTACACTTTATACAAAATCATTTTTTAAACACATCTGGCTTCACACACCAGGCAATTTCTTATATGGGACTTTGGGTACAAGACCTTAAAATATTAAAACCTCTTAAGGACTTTAAGCATGTTTAAATGCTTGTTAAACACTTTTTCACTTGAATCCGCTTACAATGGTTCTGTTTCATTGGTACTGGTTACCAACACAAATAGTGATAGCTCTTGTCCTATGAAGAGAGATGCTTTAGAGGCTGTGGCCAAAAAGGTGATGTCCCCACACTGAGGTTCATATCCTTGGTTACCTTGTTTTTTTTTTTTAAAGCTGCAACCTGATGATTTTGCTAAGAATGAGCTCAAGGAAACATGCATAAGCAAAAATTGGAATGTGGAGTAAAAATCATTTTAAATATAAGTTGCAACTATGACAAAGTGGCCTTTCAGTTACACTGTCTACTTTCAGCACTGCATGTCCAGTCCTGCCTCATTTATTTTAATAGGGAATTATTTTCACAACAAATTTCAGCACAGACAGGGTTGTGTGAAGGCTTAATTTTGCCAAATAACAGATGTATTGTATGTGGGGGGAGCACAAGAATATGTCACTATAAATTATATATAATTTTTTTTTTTTTTGTCAAGGCAAATGTCAGGTGCTACAGAGACACCCAAACATCTTCCAACTATAAGCATTATCGTCAGAAGCCCTCTGTAGGTCCAAGAATATAATGCAAAAATCACATTTCACCTCTGAGGTAGAGATGATGAATTGAGATGTGATACTTTACATGTGTACCTACAGGGAATCCAATTCACTATTGTGGTTCAGATTCAGTGACAGCCTAGATCTCACTAAGCTTCATTTCACTTAACTAGATATCAATGATGTAACTATAGCCTATGAGGTCTGATTAGGTAGGCAAATTAACCTGTGCAGTCTTCAATCTAGAACAGCTGATATCAGATACACAGGAAAACTTACTAGGATCCTAGTAATAGATCTCCCCTGCCATTTCTGTAGAGAGGAGCATTTGTTTTACACTGCCTTGGCAGTGTAGATTTTATACCCTTTGATTTTGATATGGCCCCTACACAGCATACTGTATGCCGAAAACAGTGTTCCTCAAGATTTGAAAAATCCCACAGTCTCCTCAGCTAAAACCTGATAGAACAGCTCAGGTTTGGAGTTCTCCAAAATAAGCCAACATTAAAAGTAGTTTTTATTAGGAATCTAGAGGTGCTGTGTGCCAGATCCAATAAAATTAGGTAGGCATATTAAATATCCTGATGTTGTTATCATTGCTACTTTCACACTTGATTATTTTTGACTATTAGATCACCTCTTTCCTAGCTTGCTGGGGCTATGGGAGGGCTTAGAATTTACACTAAGGCCCTGATATCTGATAAGATGAAAAAGATTGAGGACAGAACAGTTAACTGGAAATTTAAAGTGTTACTAAACCCACAACAGTAAAATCAGTCTGTATATGCAGTAAAGCATGCTTGTTATACTCACTGTGGAATCTAAGGGGTTAATCCTCTGCATTGTGTAAAAAGGCTGTTTGATCCTGTTTTCCCTGCTCCTCCTCTTGTTCAAATGTCCACCTGATAAGACAGACTGAACCAGTAGTCACATGCACATGCTCAGTTTGATGTGTATTGCTAGATAGTTTTTTTTTTTCTTGGGAGAGTGCATGTGATCAGCACAGGGCCAATCAGCACTGTCCAGACAGAGGTCAGGGGTTTTGCATCATCCTAGAGCAGAAAGAAAACTCCTACAAGCTTTAACATGTGCTCTGCTGGACACTGATAGAAGTCACAAGACTGCTTTAACTGCTGATGAGAAAAGGTATTTAGCAGTTAATATTTACTAAAATAATTGCACTTCCATGTTCTGTGTACTGTGGGAGGCCAGATATAGTGAATGCAGGGTGCAGGGAGACCAGATATAGTGAATGCAGGATCCTGGGTTTAGTAACACTTTAAGGTGTAAAGTTAGTTCCCTGCACTGCTGCCTGACTCTTCCCTGACTACTTATATTCACAGAAGTAGTCCCCAATAGTGTAGTGACTATGGTTTCCTGCTGTCTGTCCTTAATTTTGGCATACGTAATGTTAAGATTATTGAAGATATTTTCATAGTTGATGCTGTCAGGTGCCACAGAGAGGTCAATTGGAAGGTCCTATCAAAATGTTACTATGGAGCCCCATGAGCTGTAGTCAGGCTTTTGCTAGGTATCATTGTTTTTGGACAGATTGAATTTCTTTAGTTCTAAACTGCTAAAAAGCAGTCAAACCGTGGACTGAGTTCAAGGACAACCTATATAACCTATATTCAACAAACAGTGACTTTATAGGCACTACTATTACAACTAGTACTATTGACAGTCTATAAATTTGGTGCAAGTAATGAACATCTGGATATAGTAGACTCATCCATCCCTCTGAAGATTGATTAAAGATTTCTGAAAAATTATGAACATATTGACTTTGCCACCTTTTTTGAAACTGCAATTGCCTTTAAGAACTATTTCCTAATAAACCTTTCTTTTAGCAGCCAGTTTTCAGTTTCTAGATAGGTCGATACACGTTCCCCGTTTAAACATTCATTTGTATAGGTTCTGTTTGCTAGAATACCTACCTTTGATTGTAATCTTACAACTGTGATTTAACAAGAACATGAACAAATGTAGTGTTTGTAATAAAAGAGCATAAGGTTGTAGAAATTTAATTATCTTCCTATGCAGAGGTTAAAAATAGATTAATTAAAACTTTAACAGAGGAATTCATTTTCACATCAATCTGTTTAATCTATGCAGGTTACGAGTGAGTAGGTAGGAAAAGTTGTTATTTATCAAAGTCATTCAAGACTTTTCCCATGTCAGTTTTAAAACATTATTCTGCCAGTTCTTTACATTTTGCATATTCTTAAGTAAATTTATGTTTTAAAAATAAGTAGGTTTTCATACTGAAAATAAAAACAATTAGAGTAAAAAATAATCATGTACATAAATTGACCTTAATAAAATTGAATAAGGAAGGAAAAGAAGAAAGCACTGTAAAATAGTTGGAACGGCTGTAATGTGAGCTCTCATGAGTATGTGAATCTACATCCAGGGATCATGTTCCTCTTCCTGGTCTGTTAACTGGCCTGAACTTAACCTTCTGCTGCCTAGGCTAATTCTGACATTTCTTACATTCATGCAAAAAAATGCATTTTTTGCTAGAAAAAAACATTGAAAAGTGTACATGTGCAATGCATGTGTTATGTTGCAGTGGAATGGTAGTGTACATCAGAGCCAGTACTGTCCTCCCACCCATTATGTGATGGGGCGCAATGTGAAGGATGTTATGTTGCATTTATTCAACTTGCCTCTAAACAGTGTGCGCAATGAGGGAGAGGGTTTATTCACTCCCCAGAGCTGCGCTGGTACCTCCTTCACTTGCACCTGTAATGTGATGGTGTGCAGCATGAAGGATATCTCACAGCACTGAAAATATGCCAAACTACCACTAAATGGCAGTTTGTAATGAGGGGGCAGGGACATACAGTACATTCCCCACTTCCCCTCAATGGCTTTGGGCAGCTGACAGGTGAGGCAAACTAAAACTTCTATGTTGTGTATCGTAGTGAATAGGGCATAACTTAAGAAAACAGGTATTTTAAAAATCTGCTACTTGGGATTCAAATTTTAACACCCCACCCTAAGACAGCTGCTAAACTTTGTTAAAAGCATCAGTATTGCTCAATAAGGTTTGAAATGCACATGTGCTTAACAAAGAAAGGCTCCAAAACACTCAAACAGTATAAATCAGTAACATATAAATACTGTAGCCACTAGTGCACACAACCCATGTCTCGGCGGGGCAAATTATAAAATCAAAAGTGAAGAAAAAACTGATGCGCTACATAAAAAAATTGTGCAATACCTATAAATCAAAAAAAATTTAAAAAGTGAAAAAATTTAAAATTTCAATTCAATAATTTTTTTTGTTTTTTTTGGTGTGATTTTTTTTTTCATATTTTATTCTATATATTTAATTTCAGTTTTTTTAACTTTCACATTTTGTTGATTTCTAGGTATTGTGCAATTTATGTAGCGCAGCATTTTCTTTCTTCACTTTTGATTCACTCAAACAGTGTGCTATCTACTCAAATTGCTGTTGCATGGGGGACTTGATTACTCTCCCCACCAGCACCCCAATAAGGTTCTAGTCTTTCCTGATGGAGAAACATCAAAGATTTAGTAGTAAATGGTCTAAAACTACAGGATTTTCAGTAAGCTTTTTGGAAGAGCAAAATCTCACAGCAAACATCAAAAGAACACCTTAATGCATTTTACATATCTGTGCTTATTCATATGGCTCATGAGTAAGCACAGACGTGCAAAGCTTGTTAAGGTGTTCTGTTTATGTTCTGCTGTTAGATTGTACACATCTAATAAACTCAAGGGACACAGATAATCCCATGGTGTTGGAACATTTATTGCAGAATATTGATACAGCGTGTTATCAGAGCAAATAAGGCAGCATATGTGTGGATAATTTTTTCTTAAGCTTTCCTTTCAATCATAAACCTATGAAATCATGTGTACATGCTTACCATGCTAAAAGCCTGAATTTATGTCTATTTATAGCATGTTACATACATGGACACTGTGGTAGTCATCATACAACATCAACCATGATATATTTATTTAATGTAGTTTTTTTACAGTCACCTTTAGAGATATCAGTGTACACTTCGCGTGGTCTTGTTCCTGCATGAAATGCATATGAAAAATAGCTAACAATTATCAGTTTGAAGTGGATTGACCCTTTAATGTAAAGATATGTGAAATAACTGGAAGGGTGAATAAACGAAGAGGACAAATTACTATAATGCTCTGAGGTTACATTTATTGTAGTTTTATATTTGTAAACTGTTACTTGATATTTCTTTTTTTAATATAAACAGTATATACCATCTTTGTTTTAGAAATATACATCTAATGCATGACAAAGCATTCCCAGAGCATTATGGGTTATCTAAGAAGGCTGAACAGTAGTTGGAGTGTGGTTTAAGGCACTGCTTTGCCTGTCATAAACTTAAATTAAGCTATCCAACAAAGGCTATCACAAGGAAGAATTCTCATTGTAATTAATTATGTGAAGATTTCAGCATGAGCTATTGATGTCTATAAACAACATGGCAAATATGTACACTCTCTCTAACGTAATTAACCCTGTCAGGCACCAGAAAATTAAGAAAGGGGAAACCTTGGACTTCCAAATCTTAGCCGATATTATTGAGCTGCTAACCTAGCCGAACTGCCAATGGTATATTCATGCATGGAGAGACATGACTGAATTGCCATGCAACAGTAGGTGGTAGGCCCATATACTTTAGATTATTTAACCGCTTCTTGCCTGCCCGCAATGTACTGCTGTCGCTCTGGCTGTACTAACACAGGGGGGTGCTGCTCCCCCTCTGTGACTGCTGTGTCTGGCAGACACAGTGGAATGAAGATCCCGGTGAACATGACCTGGTGATCATGTGATTGCTATGCTATCACAATGTAAGCAAAACTGTTATGAATCAATCTCATTCATAACAGCTCTGCTTCTCACATGATACATGGGGCCAATCACAGCACCCTGTACTATGTGACCAGCTCCAGCCAATCACAGATCACTAACTTGAGCTGTCAAAAACTCATTCACGACAGTTCATGATTGAGTTAGGTTCATGACAGCAAGCTTTGCATTGCAGGAGAAATGATCTTTATTTCTCCTGCAAAGCAGAATGTAAAAAAAAAATCCCTGATCACCCCCCCCCCCCCCAGGATAATACAATGTTACTATGGTAACATTGTACTATTCTGATAAAAGTATTAAAAAATAAAATAAAAAACACCATATTGAGATTTTTTTTTTTAACTACTTGCCAACATCGCCCAGCCAGTGCCATTAGTACAGTGTCAGTATATAAAATGTTTCACTGGTCACTGCATTCCTGCCAATAGCGACATCAGATAATGTCAGCGTCAGTAAGTGCCCCACCCAACCAGGGTCAGCTAGCGTTAGATTGCCCGCACTCTATCACACTCACGCTAAAGGTTGCTGATTACTAGTATAGTGTTCATACAAATCAATATAATGATCATGAACAGAACTATACTAGTGTCTGCTTAGTATAGTGTCCCCAAAAATGCAGTGTTAGCAATATCAGCCCCATTCGCTGCCAGCACTAGCGTTTAGCCCTTCTGTTATTTTCCGCGGAAGATTTGTACCAACTGATTGTGGGCCAAAGAAATGTATATACACAACAATACATCACCTCCGACCCAAATTCAGCTCTTGACAGACAATCCGCATGGAAATCTTACACGGTTTCTGAATTTAAAACTTTTTTGGGCTTAACCCTCAACATGGACAAAAAAAAATGAATTGTGGTCATATTGATCCACAGAGCCAGTTCATTGTATGCCTGTGTTCTCTGCTGTTACATATAAGCCTACCTTGGACCAGATATATACAGGTATGTCACTGGACTTTGAGTGGTTTCACCGGGATAACACCTGCAGCTACAGACATTATCCTAATATCATATTTTTCCGCTGACGTTCAGCTTTCATGTAAAACCAATCCTAGTGGCCAATTAGTTGCTGAATTGTTTTTACAAGCAGCAGGAAGGGACATACCCAGCCTTCTGCCACCTTCCACAGTTTTCTTGAGCTCTCCTGTCCTACAGAGGAATCCAAGAATACAGCCAGCAGATCCGCTGGCTGATCATAGAGTTGATCAGAGATCAGAATGGCTCCAATCATCTCTATAGTCTAAGAAATCGGAAGCTACGAGCATTTCATCACTTCAGTTTTGCAGAACATAAACAGCAACATTTGCATATTGGGAAAGCATCTGATCACACCGATCTTGGTGAGATCAGATGATGTAAGGGCAGAAGAGATTTCTAGAATCTAATAGACCCCAGATTTAAAAAAAAAAGAATACCTGTCAATGCCTATTGCAGTCAGAGGGAATATTTACATTCCCTGTGATAGCAATAAAAGTGATAAAAAAATCAAAATAACTACAAAGAAGAAAAAAATAATCCTTACCCCTCTTCACGCGTGCACCTCTGTTGACCCCGTGCCAGTATGCACGATGCATGTGAGGTATCGCCTCGAACGTCAGATTGAGGGCAGTAATTCTAACACTAGACCTCCTGTGTAAATATAAATTGGTGACCTGTAGGCTTTTAAAGTGTTGTCTATTGATAATAAAAATATATGGACTTTGTTGCCATTGCACGGGCATGCACAATTTTAAAGCATGTCATGTTTGGTATCTATTTACTCTGCGTAACATCATCTTTTATATTTTATCACACAATTGGGCAATATATTGTGTTTTTGTGCATTAAAATAAAAAAGTGTATTTTTACAGAAAGATTTGCGTTTGAAAAATCGCTGCACAAATACTGTGTGATGTAAAACATTTCAACACCCACTATTGTGTTCTCTAGGGTCTCTGCTTTAAAAAATATATATGTAAGCAAATGCAGTGCTAAATTACTAATGAATCAAGTGGAACAGTAAAGTGCATCACATAAAAAATGTATAACCGTCGGCAAATCAATTCTAGAAATTGAATGGAAAAGTAAAAGTGCATCATAAACTGTATGGATTAAGCGAAACAGTAAAGTGCATCATATAGGAGTGCAAAACTGTCAGTGAATGAACTTCAATAAATATATTAAAACAAAATGGCAAAGTGCAACATAAACATGCTAACAATATAGTAATGCCCGTGATAATGCACGGTATAAGGTGCAATATAAGCAAAATATGCAGATAATAATAATTTGGTAATGTCCATGATTACACGTGATCCACGTAAATGTCTGTGAACCAATAAGGTACAGCAAAATAAGGTGCTGAGTACAAGTGTGATATTAATCATGCAGGAGAATCCACCACCTCTAACAGATGTACACTCACTAGAATGAATCTGGTAACAGGCATTTTAAGCATAACACATCTTGATGTAGGGGGCAGCCAAGAGGTTAAGATGGACTGTGTCGTCTGGGGCTTTGGATGAAAGAAAAGCCTTTGTCCTGGAGGAAATAGCTCACCACAGGAGTCAGAAGATTGTATATAATGTAGTATTTAATTAATATATTTGCAATAAAAAGCATCCACGTGGAGTCATAAGTAAATGTATAAAGGAAAAAAAACAAAATGGCCACCGCTTCATCCATCGGCAGTGGCAGCGTGACGTCAGCAAGAGGCTCCAACCAACGCATTTTGTGCACATTCATGTCTTCAGGGGTACGCCCATTGCTAACGTCATATTCGGGCTCTATTTAAATAGCCCACAAGGAGCTAAATCAATCCGCCATTTTCTCTGAGATCGGCCGGTCATGTGATACCGGTGGCCATTTTCCTGAAGACCAAAAAAGTAATATAGTTATGCGGCACCACTCATGTTTGTATGAAGGCACAGAGGGAGTGGATTTCACTGGGGAATAGTGGACATTTTTATAGAGGTGTACATGATCATATAATAGGAGCTCACAAACGGGGCATAGAAACAGAGAAAAAAAATGTATAGATAAAGCGGAGGGTAAAAATGGGAGGTAAAAGGCAAATATGCATATGTAAAGCACACCCCATGTTGAGGGCATGTGGCCTGGTATGGTTCAGGAAGGAGGAGCTCTCGCTCATCCCTCCCTTGGGTGACCTGCATGCTTGGATAAGGGTCTGGTATGGATTTTGGGGGGACCCCCATGCCATTTCATTTGAAATTTTGGCGTGGGAGTTCCCCTCAAAATCCATACCAGACCCGAAGGGCAATTCTTTTAAATTCAGCTGTCAGTGGGGAACCCCACTGATAGCTGAAACATTAACAAATGGTTGTCACTACTAAAATACTGCTTGACTTGATAAAATAACTCATACAGTATTTTAGTAGCATTTACTTTTTTCTGATCCCCGGAATGGATTAATTGTTTTTCAATGCATTCCTATGGGAAAACGGTGTTTCGGTTTACAAATTTTTTGCTATACGAAAAGTCCCACAGAATGAATTACATTTGTAAACCAAGGTATGCCTGTGTATCCCTTGTGACAAAGGACCAGCCAATCTCACACCATGCTGTCACTTGCATAACAATGCCACTCTTAGCTACACTCTGCACAAAGATTTTCCAGCTTGCTGGACCACAATCAAGGTGCCAGCAGCCTGACAGTGATTGTCACTAGGCTAGGTTAATTAGCAATTAACCCTTCAAAATCCAAACTGCCACCAGATAGCTTTGGGTATATAAACCCTTCACAATGTTAGCAAGAACAAATGTGAACAATAAACGTCTGTAACACACACTGTCACCACAGCCAGGTATATTCAGAGGATTATTATATACAATAGCACTCTTCAAGAGACAGGAATTCCTTAGTTGCATAAAAAGCCTTAGAGATAGTTTTAAAACAATATATTTATTAATAAAAAGTCAAATGGTGCAATTAAAATATTTTCAGAAAAGGATGTTACAAAGACATAAAGAGAACAATAACGCAACAGAGATATAAAAGGAGGTGAAAATGGAGAATACTTGCAAAGTCCTGGTTTTAGCAGAGTACAATTGTCCAAGCAAAAACATTGCTGTGTCTCTCTTGGGTGTTCCTTGGTTGATGCTAAAATGAGAGCTACCTTACCAGGTCCTGTTATTGCCTTTTCTATGATATCAAAGGGGTGTGGACAGAGACCAACTGACCAATCATCCAGTTTAAGGGATGGGTGCTGAGAAGTCACCAGGTTTATGCCCAAGTCCCAACTACAGTTTTTTTTTGTTTACAAACGGTTTTATTTCGCAAAAGTAGACTGTAAGACAATAGTACAGTTTCAAAAGATACTTACAGCAAAAACAAGGCACTTTTGAAAAGTACAATACAGAAAAGTATATTAATATAAGAAAGGAGGAAATAGAAAGTAGAAAAAAGTAGATTGCAAGTACATGAAAACGTAGACAATTAAATAGGTTGAATGTTACATCTGTCAACAGTATATGCCAGTCAATCTTCACTTGGGATGTTGTTAATCATGCAATAAATGTCTATAATCCTGCCATGATTCCAATTTTTTTTTCAAATAAGTGCATCTTATCCAGTAAGGTATAATGAATACGCTGCATGAGCATTACAGCATCAACTCTGTGCAAAACGGAGGTTAAGGGTACGGTATTGGACTTCCAATGTGAGGCCACAGCCCACAAAGTGGCAATACAAATAGTATGTATCAGTCTCATAATGACATCAGAGACCCCCGGGATAGGAGCCCCCAATAAACAGGTCTGTATAGACAATCGTACTAGGATACCTGCCAATGAGGTAGCCACCTCAGTTAACTTGCGCCAAATCAAAGATGTGGTCAGGCAATCCCAAAATATATTAACCAAAGTACCTGTGAGGCCACAGCCCCGGAAACATAAAGGGGACGTTTGTGGGAACAATACATGTAGTCTTGATGGGGTATAATACCATCTGGTTAAGACCTTAAGGGCCGTCTCACGAACAGAAAGAGATCTAGAATTCCTGCATATGTTATCCACCATGGAATCCCAGTCCTCATCTGAAAGAGTGATACCACTATCCTCCTCCCATTTGTGTCTATATAGAGGGGGCATAGGAGAAAGACAGATCAAAAATTGGTGACAAAGATCAGAAATAAGACCCCTACCCCTAAGAGAGTCTCGGCTGATGCGTTCAAAAAATTAAATTGGAGAAGAGGGTATAAGACCAAAATGTGAATTAAAAAAATGTCTAATCTGTCGGTAGCGATGATATTCTTGAAGAGGAACGTCAAAAAACACGTGCAGCATATCAAAAGTAATATAAGATCCTCCTCTTTGAAAATCAGATAATCTAATAAAAGATTGATCATACCACCAACTAAACGTTTGAGCGGAGGAAAAAGCTGCAATGAAAGTAGGATCACCAAAAAATGAAACACCTGGAGGAACAGAAGAGACCAGATTTAATTTAAATTTGTATTTGGACCAAAGTGTCAGTGAATGTGTCACTATGGAGTTATGAAAAGTAATCGATCGAGGGGAGATTTTGGGCCACAAAATACCCGGTAGATAAAATGGGCGTATAGACTGAGATTCAAACTTGATCCACGGGGTCTGAGAGTTAACAGTTGCCCATTGTGATAGTTGCGCAAAACGAGCTGAGAGATAATATAGCCAAAAATTAGGAAGGCCGAGACCTCCTGTCCGTTGTGAGCGGTACAAAACAGATGAAGTAAAACGTGGATGTTTATTACCCCAGATAAAATTATTAATAGTCCGCTGAAAGTGATCCAAAAATGTCTTTGAGACTGGAAGTGGAAGTGCTATAAAAAGATAAAGTAGTTTAGGCAAAATATTCATTTTAACTGCTGTGACTCTACCCAGAAAGGAAATAGGGTAACCATGCCAAATCTTCAATAGAGTAGAAAGACGTGATATACATGGTGGAAAATTAGCGGCAAACATATCCGAGTATCTAGGAGTGAGATTAATACCCAAATAGGAAATCCGATCCGTGACCCAACGAAATGGAAAAGAACTATGGAGAGATGCACTTAGGGAATCAGGAACATTAACAGGCATAATCACCGATTTGGTAAAATTAACAGTAAGACCTGATGCTATAGCAAAATCGTTCAATACGGCACATAAGTTAGGCAATGAAGTTAACGGATTGGTAAGGAAAAGCATAACATCATCAGCATACATACATATTTTGAAATGTGAAACTAATAATGGGTAGCCAGAAATATCCGAATGTGATCTGATTGCTATTGCCAAAGGTTCCAACACCAGCGCAAATAAAAGGGGTGAAAGAGGACAGCCCTGACGGGTACCTCTACCCAATGTAAAAAAATCAGAATTACAGCCAGGAAGCCTTATTCTCGTTTTAGGAGAGTCATATAGGGCGTGTCAAGAGTTAATATCAGTAAGCATAGAGTCATTAAGTCTCCAAGAGTAGGGGGTAGGTGCCAATCCTATAAACGTGATAGATAAGGCTATAATATTGTGATCCGACCAGGGGCTCAAGTGAATGCAAGCTTTCCTAGAATTAGCTAATAAAATAGGGGTACAATAGATATAGTCTAATCTAGCATAAGAGTCATGTGGGTGAGAATAAAATGAATAATCCCTGGCTCCCGCATTGTGCGCCCTCCAGGTGTCTACCAGTTGGAGGGCATCTAGTTGTTTAGCAAGGGATTTTGGGAAAGCCTGGGAAGTTTGTGAGGAGGAGCTTTGGTCCAAAAGAGGGTTTGCTACAAAGTTAAAATCACCACCCACCAATAGATGGGGGGACAAAAACCTATCCAGAACACCAAAGAATTTAGAGGAAAAGGAAGCTTGTGCCGAATTCGGTGCGTAGAGATTAGCAATCGTAAATTCACGACCCGAAAGGGTGCCTTGAGGAATGATAAACCTACTGTCCGGATCACGATACACATGTTGAACCTCAAAGGGGAATGAATTATGTAGAAAAATGGCTATAAGGTATAGTACCCCTGCTTATAGGATTTATGAAAATATGTCGGATGTTTTGCGGCTGCAAAATGTGTTTCCTGTAGTAAAATAACACAGGTCTGCAAAAAAATTTTTTTCAAGACCTGTTTTGGTTATTCCACGTAATCTTTATGTTTTTTGGTGCGCTGAATACGAAAATGACCTCCATTTTGTCATAGGACATCACGTTTCTTGACAATTTAGGTAACTATGTTAAATAAGGCAATACCTCAAAATAAATGGAAATAGACTTATAAAATTAAAGTTTTATTACAATTTTTTCATGAAAATCCTTTTTTGAACTGAAATGAGCTCACCTACACACACTAAACTCGATTCTTCTTCCCTGTGAGGCTCTTCTTGGTGCATTTACGCTTGTGAGTAGCATCTGGAATGTCTCTCTGAAGCATCCAACAGTAGTCTGCCATCATTGTAATGCTTCATTTTCCCTGGTATCTCCTTTCCATCTCTTTAA
This sequence comes from Staurois parvus, assembly GCF_062004578.1. Classification (NCBI taxonomy): domain Eukaryota; kingdom Metazoa; phylum Chordata; class Amphibia; order Anura; family Ranidae; genus Staurois; species Staurois parvus. Next base: position 15,459,186 of record NW_028318157.1, read on the forward strand.
TGTCTTGGTGGAATCGTTCACCTTGTTCCTCACTCACAGCTCTCAAATTTTCAGGAAAGTAGTTAAGGTGGGACTGGAGGAAATGCACTCAAACTCATCAGGCAACCTAAAGCTTGAAATGCTTTCAGCATTCGTCCGATGATCTTTTTGTAGTGAGGATTAGAGATGAGCGAATTATTCAAAAATTCGATTCGGCTGATTCGCCGAATTTGCTGAATAAATTCGATTCGATGCGAATTTATTCGCTGCGAATTTAACTTATTAAAAGGGTTTCTAGGCATCAGAGAGCCTTTATATTAGTGCAGAACACTGTACCTTTAATTTAAATGCCCTTGGAGTCTGCTGGGGAAGAGAAATAATACTGTCAGTCAGTATGACATGCAGATGAGTGCCGTCGATCTTAGAATCACCGCACACTTCACTCATTTGGGCAGTCACGGGGCCAAAACCAGAGTGTGGAGCCACAGTGTGGCGGTGGAGGCAGCAGCAATGGGAGGCCATACAGCACCCTATGACAAAATGGAACCCACCAGCAGTGTGAGGAGACCTGAAAGTGGCACATGGCAGAGTGTGGCGATGGAGACAGCAGCAATGGGAGGCCGTACAGGGACCCATGACACACTCTGGACCTGGCAGCAGCATGAGGAGGCGGTACAGGGGCCCATGGCAGAGTGGCGAAGCGTAAGCAGCTTAAATTGAAGGCCATACAGAGGCCTATGTTAAAAAGTCCCCCCAGCAGCAGTGTGGGGAGACGACTATCAAGAGTCCAATGGCAGAGTGGCGGAGCAGAAGCAGCTTCAATTGAAGGCCATACA